>NW_028135650.1:0-237229 GCF_964662115.1 Mustela nivalis
CTGCGGGCTCCTGGGTGAGCTCCCCAGAGGGGAGAGTTGAAATGGACTCTCCTGAAGATGAGTCCTACTGTGGCTTGGTGGCCTGGGAGACCTTGGAATGTGGAGGTGGCTCAGGGACTCTGCAGGATTCTCCAACATGAGGTGTTTGACACGGCTCCCACAAGGAAACTTCCCATGTGGAGACGAGAGGAGTTCTGTTCCGTGCCTCAGGAAAGCCCCATACCCTGTTCTTCGAACCAAAGCCTCTGAGGAGTGACACCTGGAAACCAAAGCAAGAGTTGAGACTACGGCCTAAAGGCCTGTCCGGCTCAACCTTCTATCTCTGTTGTCATCTGTGTGCATGCATTCATGGATGTAGCTGCTCAGCTTGTGTCCGAATGCCCCTGTGAGTCCAGTGAGGCTCCCAGTAGTGGGATGTCCTCGGAGGCCTTGAGGTTTCTCATATTCTGGAGGTGTGTGGCCAAAGGAATGGACACAGTTTCCCAGGAGAGAGCAGGCACGGTCCTGTGGTATGGCTCCAGAGGACCCAGCCTAGAGGCTGTGTTTGCCAGGGCTGTGGGGACAGATGTCTGAAAAAGCAAACTTGGCTCAGCTAGGGGCCAATGTAATGGCAGGCCTGATCTCTAGTCCGTGAGGGGAGATCCTCTGGAAATCAAAGTAGGGCAAGTGGGAGGCAGTCACTCAGGATTTTGTCTCTGGGTGTTGCGTTTACAGTGTCCGGTCAGGGTAGGGGTTGTCTCAGAGGCCGAGGAAGAGCCTTCCTCTCAGGGGATTGTCCAAGCTCCCAAGTGTTTGTGTTCATTCTGTGGGAATGAAGAGTACTGTTTTCTGCCACAGGGGACCCCCCAGGAGAGGGACTCTAGAGCACAGCAGTGGGTTCCCTCAACTGGAATACACACCATCTAGTTAGTCCTGGGTGCCTATGGGCATGGCAAGCCACATATGCGGGCTCTTGGTCCAGTCACTGAGAGGCGTTACTTGAATAAGGTACTCACGCTGAGGGTCACAATGTGTGTTTGTGCCCAAGGCGGCCCTCACGCTTGGGCGTGGCCTCATGGGCCATGCCGTTTTCTCCTACACTGAAGGTTTGACTCACTGCCAGCAGCAAGGTTTCTTGCCAGGGGGAAGGAGGGGTTCTGACTTGTGCATCATGTTCCCCCCTGTGCAGGGATTGGAGATAAGGTCTAGGTTCCGATGACTGAAAACCCAGGTTGGGAATGGATGGTGGCCTAAGGCAGTGGCGGGTCCAATGTGCTGCTTGTGCAGCCAGCTGTGTCGGTGTCTGTTGGAAGGTCTGGGCTCAGGCTATTTGCGACAGAGCATCACTGTTTAAGGTAGCCTATGCAATTGGGGTGTTGCCGAGGGCCAAGCAGTTTGATCCTCATTTGGGGTTTCTGGGCAGCGCCATAGACAATGTTTTTCTCTTGGGAGGCAGGCACAGTGCTTCATTGTGGCCCCAGAATTCCCAGTAGGGAGGGTTTGTGGGCCAGGAGTGTGAGGACGGAAGTCTGAAAACACAAGCTAGTGTGAGGATTGGAGCCAAGGGCAGAGCAGGCCCACTCTGCAGAGGCTTAATCAAAATCTCCTGCATCTGAAGTCAGGCTGAGGATCAGACGTTGGCTGAGGCTGGAGTATGTGTCCATGATGGCACCTTCATGAAGTGGGGGCCTCATGAGGCCAAGGAAGTTTTCCCACGCTGAGTTTGGAGGTTGCCCCAAACCACAAGGTTTCCTTCTGCGGGACATTCGAGTCCTGTTGCATGCCTCCAGGACATACCACATGGAAGGACTGGAGAGCAGGGTTCGAAGGATGGATCCCTGTACAGCATGCCTCGCATTCCCATTGGCTATTAGCGACAAGATATGTTTGATCTGCTGCCTCTGGAACACGCGACCCAGGGGGCTGAGTTGAAATGGCCTCTCCTGAGGATGCGTCATAATGTGCGTTTGGGTCCATGGAGACCTTGGAATGTGCTGGTTGTTCAGTGGCCCTGCGGAACTCTCCTAGCTGAAGTGTTTGATACATCCCAGTAAGAAAGCTGCCCATGTGGAGATGAGAGATGTTTGGTTTGGTGCCTCAGAAAAGCCCCATGTGCTGGTCTACGAAAACAGTCCTCTGAGAACGGAAACATGGAAACCAAAGCTAAGGTTCAGATTAGGGCCTGGGGGCCTGTCCATTTCAACCTTCTGTCTCTGGGGACACTGTCTGAGAGTCTAAGTGGAGATAGTTGCTCCGCTGGTGTCAGAGAGCCCCTCTTAGTCCAGGGGGGCCTACACTATTGATGGCCTCAGGGGCCTTGGAGCTTTTCCCTAACCTGTAGTGTTGTGGTCAATGGATTGGGCACACTTTCCTTGGAGAGGGCAGGCACAATCTTTCGCTGTGGCCCTAGAGGCCCTAGCCTGGAGGTGTGTGGGTCCAGGCTGTGGGCACAGAAGTCTGAATACACCAACTCAGCTTAGGAGTGGCGCCTAGGGTATGGCCGGCCGGATGTACAGCCCGAGAGGGAGCTCCTGGGCCTCTGAAACAAGGGCGAGTGGGAGGCGTTCCTTCAGGCTTTTGTCTCTGGATGTTGTGTCCGGGATAGCCGTGGATTGGAGCGGTGGCCTCAGGTACTGTGGACGAGTATCCCTCTCTGGGGATTTGTCCCAGCTCCCAAGAGTTTGGGGTCATTTTGTGGGAAGGGTGGAGTCGTGTTGTCTGGCTCATGGGTCTCTCCAAGAAAGGGATTCCAGAGCAGAGCTCCAGGTACGGGCGGGGCGACTGGAAAATTCAAACCGTGGTGAGGATTGGGTGCATAGAAGCTTGGCAAGCCCCATATGTGGGCTCTTGGTCCAGGCCCTGACAGGCCTTTCTTTGACATGGGGCTCATGCTGAGGATCACAGTGTGAATTTGTGCCCAAGCAGCACTCAAGTTTGGGCGTGGCATCAGGGGCCATGAAGGTTTCTCCCACCCTGAAGGTGTGACTCCATGCCAAGAGCAAGCTTGACAGCCATGGGGAAGGAGGAGTTCTGTTTTGTGCTTGCTATACCCAGCTGTGTGGAGAATTGATATAATGTCTAGGTTCAGATATCTGAAAACCAAGGTTAGGATGAGGTGACGGCCTAAGACCATGGCGTGTCCGAAGTGCTGGGTGTGCGGCCAGCTGTCTCCTTGTCTGTCTGGACGTCTGGCTTCAGGCTGTGTCAGGCAGAGCATGAGTGCCCAGAGCAGCCTATCCAGTTCGGGTACCGTCGAGGCCCGAGCAGGTTGATCCTCATCTGGTTTTTCTGGAGAGCCCCACAGGGAAACGTTTTTCTTCCGTTGGGCAGACACTGGGCTGGGTTTTGGTTCTGGAGTTCCAGGTCCGGAGGGCTTGTTTGCCAGGAGTGTGAGGAAGGAAGTCTGAAAACACAAGCTAGCGTGAGGTTTGGGACCGAGGTCACGGCATGCCCACTCTGCAGAGGCTGAATCGGGATCTCCTGCACTGAGGTCATGTCAACTATGAGACGTGCCTCAGGCTAGAGTTCTTGTCCAGCATGGCCTCTTCCTGAAGGGTGTGGGGGCTTCATGAGGCCATAAGTTTTGCCTACGATGGGATTTGTGAACTGCTCCAAAACTGAAGGTTACCTTCTGCACGACAGTCGAGTCCTATTGGATGGTTCCAAGAGGCCCCATATGGAAAGACTCGAGAGCAGGTGTCTAAGCATGGATGCCTGGGAACGCCACCTCATATTCCCACTCTTTAGTCAGGACAAGGCAGGCTCAATCTGCGGGCTCCTGGGTGAGCTACCCAGAGGGGAGAGTTGAAATGGACTCTCCTGAAGATGAGTCCTACTGTGGCTTGGTGGCCTGGGAGACCTTGGAATGTGGAGGTGGCTCAGGGACTCTGCAGGATTCTCCAACATGAGGTGTTTGACACGGCTCCCACAAGGAAACTTCCCATGTGGAGACGAGAGGAGTTCTGTTCCGTGCCTCAGGAAAGCCCCATACCCTGTTCTTCGAACCAAAGCCTCTGAGGAGTGACACCTGGAAACCAAAGCAAGAGTTGAGACTACGGCCTAAAGGCCTGTCCGGCTCAACCTTCTATCTCTGTTGTCATCTGTGTGCATGCATTCATGGATGTAGCTGCTCAGCTTGTGTCCGAATGCCCCTGTGAGTCCAGTGAGGCTCCCAGTAGTGGGATGTCCTCGGAGGCCTTGAGGTTTCTCATATTCTGGAGGTGTGTGGCCAAAGGAATGGACACAGTTTCCCAGGAGAGAGCAGGCACGGTCCTGTGGTATGGCTCCAGAGGACCCAGCCTAGAGGCTGTGTTTGCCAGGGCTGTGGGGACAGATGTCTGAAAAAGCAAACTTGGCTCAGCTAGGGGCCAATGTAATGGCAGGCCTGATCTCTAGTCCGTGAGGGGAGATCCTCTGGAAATCAAAGTAGGGCAAGTGGGAGGCAGTCACTCAGGATTTTGTCTCTGGGTGTTGCGTTTACAGTGTCCGGTCAGGGTAGGGGTTGTCTCAGAGGCCGAGGAAGAGCCTTCCTCTCAGGGGATTGTCCAAGCTCCCAAGTGTTTGTGTTCATTCTGTGGGAATGAAGAGTACTGTTTTCTGCCACAGGGGACCCCCCAGGAGAGGGACTCTAGAGCACAGCAGTGGGTTCCCTCAACTGGAATACACACCATCTAGTTAGTCCTGGGTGCCTATGGGCATGGCAAGCCACATATGCGGGCTCTTGGTCCAGTCACTGAGAGGCGTTACTTGAATAAGGTACTCACGCTGAGGGTCACAATGTGTGTTTGTGCCCAAGGCGGCCCTCACGCTTGGGCGTGGCCTCATGGGCCATGCCGTTTTCTCCTACACTGAAGGTTTGACTCACTGCCAGCAGCAAGGTTTCTTGCCAGGGGGAAGGAGGGGTTCTGACTTGTGCATCATGTTCCCCCCTGTGCAGGGATTGGAGATAAGGTCTAGGTTCCGATGACTGAAAACCCAGGTTGGGAATGGATGGTGGCCTAAGGCAGTGGCGGGTCCAATGTGCTGGGTGTGCAGCCAGCTGTGTCGGTGTCTGTTGGAAGGTCTGGGCTCAGGCTATTTGCGACAGAGCATCACTGTTTAAGGTAGCCTATGCAATTGGGGTGTTGCCGAGGGCCAAGCAGTTTGATCCTCATTTGGGGTTTCTGGGCAGCGCCATAGACAATGTTTTTCTCTTGGGAGGCAGGCACAGTGCTTCATTGTGGCCCCAGAATTCCCAGTAGGGAGGGTTTGTGGGCCAGGAGTGTGAGGACGGAAGTCTGAAAACACAAGCTAGTGTGAGGATTGGAGCCAAGGGCAGAGCAGGCCCACTCTGCAGAGGCTTAATCAAAATCTCCTGCATCTGAAGTCAGGCTGAGGATCAGACGTTGGCTGAGGCTGGAGTATGTGTCCATGATGGCACCTTCATGAAGTGGGGGCCTCATGAGGCCAAGGAAGTTTTCCCACGCTGAGTTTGGAGGTTGCCCCAAACCACAAGGTTTCCTTCTGCGGGACATTCGAGTCCTGTTGCATGCCTCCAGGACATACCACATGGAAGGACTGGAGAGCAGGGTTCGAAGGATGGATCCCTGTACAGCATGCCTCGCATTCCCATTGGCTATTAGCGACAAGATATGTTTGATCTGCTGCCTCTGGAACACGCGACCCAGGGGGCTGAGTTGAAATGGCCTCTCCTGAGGATGCGTCATAATGTGCGTTTGGGTCCATGGAGACCTTGGAATGTGCTGGTTGTTCAGTGGCCCTGCGGAACTCTCCTACCTGAAGTGTTTGATACATCCCAGTAAGAAAGCTGCCCATGTGGAGATGAGAGATGTTTGGTTTGGTGCCTCAGAAAAGCCCCATGTGCTGGTCTACGAAAACAGTCCTCTGAGAACGGAAACATGGAAACCAAAGCTAAGGTTCAGATTAGGGCCTGGGGGCCTGTCCATTTCAACCTTCTGTCTCTGGGGACACTGTCTGAGAGTCTAAGTGGAGATAGTTGCTCCGCTGGTGTCAGAGAGCCCCTCTTAGTCCAGGGGGGCCTACACTATTGATGGCCTCAGGGGCCTTGGAGCTTTTCCCTAACCTGTAGTGTTGTGGTCAATGGATTGGGCACACTTTCCTTGGAGAGGGCAGGCACAATCTTTCGCTGTGGCCCTAGAGGCCCTAGCCTGGAGGTGTGTGGGTCCAGGCTGTGGGCACAGAAGTCTGAATACACCAACTCAGCTTAGGAGTGGCGCCTAGGGTATGGCCGGCCGGATGTACAGCCCGAGAGGGAGCTCCTGGGCCTCTGAAACAAGGGCGAGTGGGAGGCGTTCCTTCAGGCTTTTGTCTCTGGATGTTGTGTCCGGGATAGCCGTGGATTGGAGCGGTGGCCTCAGGTACTGTGGACGAGTATCCCTCTCTGGGGATTTGTCCCAGCTCCCAAGAGTTTGGGGTCATTTTGTGGGAAGGGTGGAGTCGTGTTGTCTGGCTCATGGGTCTCTCCAAGAAAGGGATTCCAGAGCAGAGCTCCAGGTACGGGCGGGGCGACTGGAAAATTCAAACCGTGGTGAGGATTGGGTGCATAGAAGCTTGGCAAGCCCCATATGTGGGCTCTTGGTCCAGGCCCTGACAGGCCTTTCTTTGACATGGGGCTCATGCTGAGGATCACAGTGTGAATTTGTGCCCAAGCAGCACTCAAGTTTGGGCGTGGCATCAGGGGCCATGAAGGTTTCTCCCACCCTGAAGGTGTGACTCCATGCCAAGAGCAAGCTTGACAGCCATGGGGAAGGAGGAGTTCTGTTTTGTGCTTGCTATACCCAGCTGTGTGGAGAATTGATATAATGTCTAGGTTCAGATATCTGAAAACCAAGGTTAGGATGAGGTGACGGCCTAAGACCATGGCGTGTCCGAAGTGCTGGGTGTGCGGCCAGCTGTCTCCTTGTCTGTCTGGACGTCTGGCTTCAGGCTGTGTCAGGCAGAGCATGAGTGCCCAGAGCAGCCTATCCAGTTCGGGTACCGTCGAGGCACGAGCAGGTTGATCCTCATCTGGGTTGTCTGGAGAGCCCCACAGGGAAACGTTTTTCTTCCGTTGGGCAGACACTGGGCTGGGTTTTGGTTCTGGAGTTCCAGGTCCGGAGGGCTTGTTTGCCAGGAGTGTGAGGAAGGAAGTCTGAAAACACAAGCTAGCGTGAGGTTTGGGACCGAGGTCACGGCATGCCCACTCTGCAGAGGCTGAATCGGGATCTCCTGCACTGAGGTCATGTCAACTATGAGACGTGCCTCAGGCTAGAGTTCTTGTCCAGCATGGCCTCTTCCTGAAGGGTGTGGGGGCTTCATGAGGCCATAAGTTTTGCCTACGATGGGATTTGTGAACTGCTCCAAAACTGAAGGTTACCTTCTGCACGACAGTCGAGTCCTATTGGATGGTTCCAAGAGGCCCCATATGGAAAGACTCGAGAGCAGGTGTCTAAGCATGGATGCCTGGGAACGCCACCTCATATTCCCACTCTTTAGTCAGGACAAGGCAGGCTCAATCTGCGGGCTCCTGGGTGAGCTACCCAGAGGGGAGAGTTGAAATGGACTCTCCTGAAGATGAGTCCTACTGTGGCTTGGTGGCCTGGGAGACCTTGGAATGTGGAGGTGGCTCAGGGACTCTGCAGGATTCTCCAACATGAGGTGTTTGACACGGCTCCCACAAGGAAACTTCCCATGTGGAGACGAGAGGAGTTCTGTTCCGTGCCTCAGGAAAGCCCCATACCCTGTTCTTCGAACCAAAGCCTCTGAGGAGTGACACCTGGAAACCAAAGCAAGAGTTGAGACTACGGCCTAAAGGCCTGTCCGGCTCAACCTTCTATCTCTGTTGTCATCTGTGTGCATGCATTCATGGATGTAGCTGCTCAGCTTGTGTCCGAATGCCCCTGTGAGTCCAGTGAGGCTCCCAGTAGTGGGATGTCCTCGGAGGCCTTGAGGTTTCTCATATTCTGGAGGTGTGTGGCCAAAGGAATGGACACAGTTTCCCAGGAGAGAGCAGGCACGGTCCTGTGGTATGGCTCCAGAGGACCCAGCCTAGAGGCTGTGTTTGCCAGGGCTGTGGGGACAGATGTCTGAAAAAGCAAACTTGGCTCAGCTAGGGGCCAATGTAATGGCAGGCCTGATCTCTAGTCCGTGAGGGGAGATCCTCTGGAAATCAAAGTAGGGCAAGTGGGAGGCAGTCACTCAGGATTTTGTCTCTGGGTGTTGCGTTTACAGTGTCCGGTCAGGGTAGGGGTTGTCTCAGAGGCCGAGGAAGAGCCTTCCTCTCAGGGGATTGTCCAAGCTCCCAAGTGTTTGTGTTCATTCTGTGGGAATGAAGAGTACTGTTTTCTGCCACAGGGGACCCCCCAGGAGAGGGACTCTAGAGCACAGCAGTGGGTTCCCTCAACTGGAATACACACCATCTAGTTAGTCCTGGGTGCCTATGGGCATGGCAAGCCACATATGCGGGCTCTTGGTCCAGTCACTGAGAGGCGTTACTTGAATAAGGTACTCACGCTGAGGGTCACAATGTGTGTTTGTGCCCAAGGCGGCCCTCACGCTTGGGCGTGGCCTCATGGGCCATGCCGTTTTCTCCTACACTGAAGGTTTGACTCACTGCCAGCAGCAAGGTTTCTTGCCAGGGGGAAGGAGGGGTTCTGACTTGTGCATCATGTTCCCCCCTGTGCAGGGATTGGAGATAAGGTCTAGGTTCCGATGACTGAAAACCCAGGTTGGGAATGGATGGTGGCCTAAGGCAGTGGCGGGTCCAATGTGCTGGGTGTGCAGCCAGCTGTGTCGGTGTCTGTTGGAAGGTCTGGGCTCAGGCTATTTGCGACAGAGCATCACTGTTTAAGGTAGCCTATGCAATTGGGGTGTTGCCGAGGGCCAAGCAGTTTGATCCTCATTTGGGGTTTCTGGGCAGCGCCATAGACAATGTTTTTCTCTTGGGAGGCAGGCACAGTGCTTCATTGTGGCCCCAGAATTCCCAGTAGGGAGGGTTTGTGGGCCAGGAGTGTGAGGACGGAAGTCTGAAAACACAAGCTAGTGTGAGGATTGGAGCCAAGGGCAGAGCAGGCCCACTCTGCAGAGGCTGAATCAAAATCTCCTGCATCTGAAGTCAGGCTGAGGATCAGACGTTGGCTGAGGCTGGAGTATGTGTCCATGATGGCACCTTCATGAAGTGGGGGCCTCATGAGGCCAAGGAAGTTTTCCCACGCTGAGTTTGGAGGTTGCCCCAAACCACAAGGTTTCCTTCTGCGGGACATTCGAGTCCTGTTGCATGGCTCCAGGACATACCACATGGAAGGACTGGAGAGCAGGGTTCGAAGGATGGATCCCTGTACAGCATGCCTCGCATTCCCATTGGCTATTAGCGACAAGATATGTTTGATCTGCTGCCTCTGGAACACGCGACCCAGGGGGCTGAGTTGAAATGGCCTCTCCTGAGGATGCGTCATAATGTGCGTTTGGGTCCATGGAGACCTTGGAATGTGCTGGTTGTTCAGTGGCCCTGCGGAACTCTCCTACCTGAAGTGTTTGATACATCCCAGTAAGAAAGCTGCCCATGTGGAGATGAGAGATGTTTGGTTTGGTGCCTCAGAAAAGCCCCATGTGCTGGTCTACGAAAACAGTCCTCTGAGAACGGAAACATGGAAACCAAAGCTAAGGTTCAGATTAGGGCCTGGGGGCCTGTCCATTTCAACCTTCTGTCTCTGGGGACACTGTCTGAGAGTCTAAGTGGAGATAGTTGCTCCGCTGGTGTCAGAGAGCCCCTCTTAGTCCAGGCGGGCCTACACTATTGATGGCCTCAGGGGCCTTGGAGCTTTTCCCTAACCTGTAGTGTTGTGGTCAATGGATGGGCACACTTTCCTTGGAGAGGGCAGGCACAATCTTTCGCTGTGGCCCTAGAGGCCCTAGCCTGGAGGTGTGTGGGTCCAGGCTGTGAGCACAGAAGTCTGAATACACAAACTCAGCTTAGGAGTGGCGCCTAGGGTATGGCTGGCCGGATGTACAGCCCGAGAGGGAGCTCCTGGGCCTCTGAAACAAGGGCGAGTGGGAGGCGTTCCTTCAGGCTTTTGTCTCTGGATGTTGTGTCCGGGATAGCCGTGGATTGGAGCGGTGGCCTCAGGTACTGTGGACGAGTATCCCTCTCTGGGGATTTGTCCCAGCTCCCAAGAGTTTGGGGTCATTTTGTGGGAAGGGTGGAGTCGTGTTGTCTGGCTCATGGGTCTCTCCAAGTAAGGGATTCCAGAGCAGAGCTCCAGGTACGGGCGGGGCGACTGGAAAATTCAAACCGTGGTGAGGATTGGGTGCATAGGGGCTTGGCAAGCCCCATATGTGGGCTCTTGGTCCAGGTCCTGACAGGCCTTTGTTTGACATGGGGCTCATGCTGAGGATCACAGTGTGAATTTGTGCCCAAGCAGCACTCAAGTTTGGGCGTGGCATCAGGGGCCATGAAGGTTTCTCCCACCCTGAAGGTGTGACTCCATGCCAAGAGCAAGCTTGACAGCCATGGGGAAGGAGGAGTTCTGTTTTGTGCTTGCTATACCCAGCTGTGTGGAGAATTGATATAATGCCTAGGTTCAGATATCTGAAAACCAAGGTTAGGATGAGGTGACGGCATAAGACCATGGCGTGTCCGAAGTGCTGGGTGTGCGGCCAGCTGTCTCCTTGTCTGTCTGGACGTCTGGCTTCAGGCTGTGTCAGGCAGAGCATGAGTGCCCAGAGCAGCCTATCCAGTTCGGGTACCGTCGAGGCCCGAGCAGGTTGATCCTCATCTGGGTTTTCTGGAGAGCCCCACAGGGAAACGTTTTTCTTCCGTTGGGCAGACACTGGGCTGGGTTTTGGTTCTGGAGTTCCTAGTCCGGAGGGCTTGTTTGCCAGGAGTGTGAGGAAGGAAGTCTGAAAACACAAGCTAGCGTGAGGGTTGGGACCGAGGTCACGGCATGCCCACTCTGCAGAGGCTGAATCGGGATCTCCTGCACTGAGGTCATGTCAACTATAAGACGTGCCTCAGGCTAGAGTTCTTGTCCAGCATGGCCTCTTCCTGAAGGGTGTGTGGGCTTCATGTGGCCAGAAAGTTTTGCCTACGATGGGATTTGTGAACTGCTCCAAATCTGAAGGTTACCTTCTGCACGACAATCGAGTCCTATTGGATGGTTCCAAGAGGCCCCATATGGAAAGACTCGAGAGCAGGTGTCTAAGCATGGATGCCTGGGAACGCCACCTCATATTCCCACTCTTTAGTCAGGACAAGGCAGGCTCAATCTGCGGGCTCCTGGGTGAGCTACCCAGAGGGGAGAGTTGAAATGGACTCTCCTGAAGATGAGACCTACTGTGGCTTGGTGGCCTGGGAGACCTTGGAATGTGGAGGTGGCTCAGGGACTCTGCAGGATTCTCCAACATGAGGTGTTTGACACGGCTCCCACAAGGAAACTTCCCATGTGGAGACGAGAGGAGTTCTGTTCCGTGCCTCAGGAAAGCCCCATACCCTGTTCTTCGAACCAAAGCCTCTGAGGAGTGACACCTGGAAACCAAAGCAAGAGTTGAGACTACGGCCTAAAGGCCTGTCCGGCTCAACCTTCTATCTCTGTTGTCATCTGTGTGCATGCATTCATGGATGTAGCTGCTCAGCTTGTGTCCGAATGCCCCTGTGAGTCCAGTGAGGCTCCCAGTAGTGGGATGTCCTCGGAGGCCTTGAGGTTTCTCATATTCTGGAGGTGTGTGGCCAAAGAAATGGACACAGTTTCCCAGGAGCGAGCAGGCACGGTCCTGTGGTATGGCTCCAGAGGACCCAGCCTAGAGGCTGTGTTTGCCAGGGCTGTGGGGACAGATGTCTGAAAAAGCAAACTTGGCTCAGGTAGGGGCCAATGTAATGGCAGGCCTGATCTCTAGTCCGTGAGGGGAGATCCTCTGGAAATCAAAGTAGGGCAAGTGGGAGGCAGTCACTCAGGATTTTGTCTCTGGGTGTTGCGTTTACAGTGTCCGGTCAGGGTAGGGGTTGTCTCAGAGGCCGAGGAAGAGCCTTCCTCTCAGGGGATTGTCCAAGCTCCCAAGTGTTTGTGTTCATTCTGTGGGAATGAAGAGTACTGTTTTCTGCCACAGGGGACCCCCCAGGAGAGGGACTCTAGAGCACAGCAGTGGGTTCCCTCAACTGGAATACACACCATCTAGTTAGTCCTGGGTGCCTATGGGCATGGCAAGCCACATATGCGGGCTCTTGGTCCAGTCACTGAGAGGCGTTACTTGAATAAGGTACTCACGCTGAGGGTCACAATGTGTGTTTGTGCCCAAGGCGGCCCTCACGCTTGGGCGTGGCCTCATGGGCCATGCCGTTTTCTCCTACACTGAAGGTTTGACTCACTGCCAGCAGCAAGGTTTCTTGCCAGGGGGAAGGAGGGGTTCTGACTTGTGCATCATGTTCCCCCCTGTGCAGGGATTGGAGATAAGGTCTAGGTTCCGATGACTGAAAACCCAGGTTGGGAATGGATGGTGGCCTAAGGCAGTGGCGGGTCCAATGTGCTGGGTGTGCAGCCAGCTGTGTCGGTGTCTGTTGGAAGGTCTGGGCTCAGGCTATTTGCGACAGAGCATCACTGTTTAAGGTAGCCTATGCAATTGGGGTGTTGCCGAGGGCCAAGCAGTTTGATCCTCATTTGGGGTTTCTGGGCAGCGCCATAGACAATGTTTTTCTCTTGGGAGGCAGGCACAGTGCTTCATTGTGGCCCCAGAATTCCCAGTAGGGAGGGTTTGTGGGCCAGGAGTGTGAGGACGGAAGTCTGAAAACACAAGCTAGTGTGAGGATTGGAGCCAAGGGCAGAGCAGGCCCACTCTGCAGAGGCTGTATCAAAATCTCCTGCATCTGAAGTCAGGCTGAGGATCAGACGTTGGCTGAGGCTGGAGTATGTGTCCATGATGGCACCTTCATGAAGTGGGGGCCTCATGAGGCCAAGGAAGTTTTCCCACGCTGAGTTTGGAGGTTGCCCCAAACCACAAGGTTTCCTTCTGCGGGACATTCGAGTCCTGTTGCATGGCTCCAGGACATACCATATGGAAGGACTGGAGAGCAGGGTTCGAAGGATGGATCCCTGTACAGCATGCCTCGCATTCCCATTGGCTATTAGCGACAAGATATGTTTGATCTGCTGCCTCTGGAACACGCGACCCAGGGGGCTGAGTTGAAATGGCCTCTCCTGAGGATGCGTCATAATGTGCGTTTGGGTCCATGGAGACCTTGGAATGTGCTGGTTGTTCAGTGGCCCTGCGGAACTCTCCTACCTGAAGTGTTTGATACATCCCAGTAAGAAAGCTGCCCATGTGGAGATGAGACAGGTTTGGTTTGGTGCCTCAGAAAAGCCCCATGTGCTGGTCTACGAAAACAGTCCTCTGAGAACGGAAACATGGAAACCAAAGCTAAGGTTCAGATTAGGGCCTGGGGGCCTGTCCATTTCAACCTTCTGTCTCTGGGGACACTGTCTGAGAGTCTAAGTGGAGATAGTTGCTCCGCTGGTGTCAGAGAGCCCCTCTTAGTCCAGGGGGGCCTACACTATTGATGGCCTCAGGGGCCTTGGAGCTTTTCCCTAACCTGTAGTGTTGTGGTCAATGGATGGGCACACTTTCCTTGGAGAGGGCAGGCACAATCTTTCGCTGTGGCCCTAGAGGCCCTAGCCTGGAGGTGTGTGGGTCCAGGCTGTGAGCACAGAAGTCTGAATACTCAAACTCAGCTTAGGAGTGGCGCCTAGGGTATGGCTGGCCGGATGTACAGCCCGAGAGGGAGCTCCTGGGCCTCTGAAACAAGGACGAGTGGGAGGCGTTCCTTCAGGCTTTTGTCTCTGGATGTTGTGTCCGGGATAGCCGTGGATTGGAGCGGTGGCCTCAGGTACTGTGGACGAGTATCCCTCTCTGGGGATTTGTCCCAGCTCCCAAGAGTTTGGGGTCATTTTGTGGGAAGGGTGGAGTCGTGTTGTCTGGCTCATGGGTCTCTCCAAGTAAGGGATTCCAGAGCAGAGCTCCAGGTACGGGCGGGGCGACTGGAAAATTCAAACCGTGGTGAGGATTGGGTGCATAGGGGCTTGGCAAGCCCCATATGTGGGCTCTTGGTCCAGGTCCTGACAGGCCTTTGTTTGACATGGGGCTCATGCTGAGGATCACAGTGTGAATTTGTGCCCAAGCAGCACTCAAGTTTGGGCGTGGCATCAGGGGCCATGAAGGTTTCTCCCACCCTGAAGGTGTGACTCCATGCCAAGAGCAAGCTTGACAGCCATGGGGAAGGAGGAGTTCTGTTTTGTGCTTGCTATACCCAGCTGTGTGGAGAATTGATATAATGCCTAGGTTCAGATATCTGAAAACCAAGGTTAGGATGAGGTGACGGCATAAGACCATGGCGTGTCCGAAGTGCTGGGTGTGCGGCCAGCTGTCTCCTTGTCTGTCTGGACGTCTGGCTTCAGGCTGTGTCAGGCAGAGCATGAGTGCCCAGAGCAGCCTATCCAGTTCGGGTACCGTCGAGGCCCGAGCAGGTTGATCCTCATCTGGGTTTTCTGGAGAGCCCCACAGGGAAACGTTTTTCTTCCGTTGGGCAGACACTGGGCTGGGTTTTGGTTCTGGAGTTCCTAGTCCGGAGGGCTTGTTTGCCAGGAGTGTGAGGAAGGAAGTCTGAAAACACAAGCTAGCGTGAGGTTTGGGACCGAGGTCACGGCATGCCCACTCTGCAGAGGCTGAATCGGGATCTCCTGCACTGAGGTCATGTCAACTATAAGACGTGCCTCAGGCTAGAGTTCTTGTCCAGCATGGCCTCTTCCTGAAGGGTGTGTGGGCTTCATGAGGCCAGAAAGTTTTGCCTACGATGGGATTTGTGAACTGCTCCAAATCTGAAGGTTACCTTCTGCACGACAATCGAGTCCTATTGGATGGTTCCAAGAGGCCCCATATGGAAAGACTCGAGAGCAGGTGTCTAAGCATGGATGCCTGGGAACGCCACCTCATATTCCCACTCTTTAGTCAGGACAAGGCAGGCTCAATCTGCGGGCTCCTGGGTGAGCTACCCAGAGGGGAGAGTTGAAATGGACTCTCCTGAAGATGAGACCTACTGTGGCTTGGTGGCCTGGGAGACCTTGGAATGTGGAGGTGGCTCAGGGACTCTGCAGGATTCTCCAACATGAGGTGTTTGACACGGCTCCCACAAGGAAACTTCCCATGTGGAGACGAGAGGAGTTCTGTTCCGTGCCTCAGGAAAGCCCCATACCCTGTTCTTCGAACCAAAGCCTCTGAGGAGTGACACCTGGAAACCAAAGCAAGAGTTGAGACTACGGCCTAAAGGCCTGTCCGGCTCAACCTTCTATCTCTGTTGTCATCTGTGTGCATGCATTCATGGATGTAGCTGCTCAGCTTGTGTCCGAATGCCCCTGTGAGTCCAGTGAGGCTCCCAGTAGTGGGATGTCCTCGGAGGCCTTGAGGTTTCTCATATTCTGGAGGTGTGTGGCCAAAGAAATGGACACAGTTTCCCAGGAGCGAGCAGGCACGGTCCTGTGGTATGGCTCCAGAGGACCCAGCGTAGAGGCTGTGTTTGCCAGGGCTGTGGGGACAGATGTCTGAAAAAGCAAACTTGGCTCAGCTAGGGGCCAATGTAATGGCAGGCCTGATCTCTAGTCCGTGAGGGGAGATCCTCTGGAAATCAAAGTAGGGCAAGTGGGAGGCAGTCACTCAGGATTTTGTCTCTGGGTGTTGCGTTTACAGTGTCCGGTCAGGGTAGGGGTTGTCTCAGAGGCCGAGGAAGAGCCTTCCTCTCAGGGGATTGTCCAAGCTCCCAAGTGTTTGTGTTCATTCTGTGGGAATGAAGAGTACTGTTTTCTGCCACAGGGGACCCCCCAGGAGAGGGACTCTAGAGCACAGCAGTGGGTTCCCTCAACTGGAATACACACCATCTAGTTAGTCCTGGGTGCCTATGGGCATGGCAAGCCACATATGCGGGCTCTTGGTCCAGTCACTGAGAGGCGTTACTTGAATAAGGTACTCACGCTGAGGGTCACAATGTGTGTTTGTGCCCAAGGCGGCCCTCACGCTTGGGCGTGGCCTCATGGGCCATGCCGTTTTCTCCTACACTGAAGGTTTGACTCACTGCCAGCAGCAAGGTTTCTTGCCAGGGGGAAGGAGGGGTTCTGACTTGTGCATCAGGTTCCCCCCTGTGCAGGGATTGGAGATAAGGTCTAGGTTCCGATGACTGAAAACCCAGGTTGGGAATGGATGGTGGCCTAAGGCAGTGGCGGGTCCAATGTGCTGGGTGTGCAGCCATCTGTGTCGGTGTCTGTTGGAAGGTCTGGGCTCAGGCTATTCGCGACAGAGCATCACTGTTTAAGGTAGCCTATGCAATTGGGGTGTTGCCGAGGGCCAAGCAGTTTGATCCTCATTTGGGGTTTCTTGGCAGCGTCATAGACAATGTTTTTCTCTTGGGAGGCAGGCACAGTGCTTCATTGTGGCCCCAGAATTCCCAGTAGGGAGGGTTTGTGGGCCAGGAGTGTGAGGACGGAAGTCTGAAAACACAAGCTAGTGTGAGGATTGGAACCAAGGGCAGAGCAGGCCCACTCTGCAGAGGCTGAATCAAAATCTCCTGCATCTGAAGTCAGGCTGAGGATCAGACGTTGGCTGAGGCTGGAGTATGTGTCCATGATGGCACCTTCATGAAGTGGGGGCCTCATGAGGCCAAGGAAGTTTTCCCACGCTGAGTTTGGAGGTTGCCCCAAACCACAAGGTTTCCTTCTGCGGGACATTCGAGTCCTGTTGCATGGCTCCAAGACATACCATATGGAAGGACTGGAGAGCAGGGTTCGAAGGATGGATCCCTGTACAGCATGCCTCGCATTCCCATTGGCTATTAGCGACAAGATATGTTTGATCTGCTGCCTCTGGAACACGTGACCCAGGGGGCTGAGTTGAAATGGCCTCTCCTGAGGATGCGTCATAATGTGCGTTTGGGTCCATGGAGACCTTGGAATGTGCTGGTTGTTCAGTGGCCCTGCGGAACTCTCCTACCTGAAGTGTTTGATACATCCCAGTAAGAAAGCTGCCCATGTGGAGATGAGAGATGTTTGGTTTGGTGCCTCAGAAAAGCCCCATGTGCTGGTCTACGAAAACAGTCCTCTGAGAACGGAAACATGGAAACCAAAGCTAAGGTTCAGATTAGGGCCTGGGGGCCTGTCCATTTCAACCTTCTGTCTCTGGGGACACTGTCTGAGAGTCTAAGTGGAGATAGTTGCTCCGCTGGTGTCAGAGAGCCCCTCTTAGTCCAGGGGGGCCTACACTATTGATGGCCTCAGGGGCCTTGGAGCTTTTCCCTAACCTGTAGTGTTGTGGTCAATGGATTGGGCACACTTTCCTTGGAGAGGGCAGGCACAATCTTTCGCTGTGGCCCTAGAGGCCCTAGCCTGGAGGTGTGTGGGTCCAGGCTGTGGGCACAGAAGTCTGAATACACCAACTCAGCTTAGGAGTGGCGCCTAGGGTATGGCCGGCCGGATGTACAGCCCGAGAGGGAGCTCCTGGGCCTCTGAAACAAGGGCGAGTGGGAGGCGTTCCTTCAGGCTTTTGTCTCTGGATGTTGTGTCCGGGATAGCCGTGGATTGGAGCGGTGGCCTCAGGTACTGTGGACGAGTATCCCTCTCTGGGGATTTGTCCCAGCTCCCAAGAGTTTGGGGTCATTTTGTGGGAAGGGTGGAGTCGTGTTGTCTGGCTCATGGGTCTCTCCAAGAAAGGGATTCCAGAGCAGAGCTCCAGGTACGGGCGGGGCGACTGGAAAATTCAAACCGTGGTGAGGATTGGGTGCATAGGGGCTTGGCAAGCCCCATATGTGGGCTCTTGGTCCAGGCCCTGACAGGCCTTTCTTTGACATGGGGCTCATGCTGAGGATCACAGTGTGAATTTGTGCCCAAGCAGCACTCAAGTTTGGGCGTGGCATCAGGGGCCATGAAGGTTTCTCCCACCCTGAAGGTGTGACTCCATGCCAAGAGCAAGCTTGACAGCCATGGGGAAGGAGGAGTTCTGTTTTGTGCTTGCTATACCGAGCTGTGTGGAGAATTGATATAATGTCTAGGTTCAGATATCTGAAAACCAAGGTTAGGATGAGGTGACGGCATAAGACCATGGCGTGTCCGAAGTGCTGGGTGTGCGGCCAGCTGTCTCCTTGTCTGTCTGGACGTCTGGCTTCAGGCTGTGTCAGGCAGAGCATGAGTGCCCAGAGCAGCCTATCCAGTTCGGGTACCGTCGAGGCCCGAGCAGGTTGATCCTCATCTGGTTTTTCTGGAGAGCCCCACAGGGAAACGTTTTTCTTCCGTTGGGCAGACACTGGGCTGGGTTTTGGTTCTGGAGTTCCTAGTCCGGAGGGCTTGTTTGCCAGGAGTGTGAGGAAGGAAGTCTGAAAACACAAGCTAGCGTGAGGTTTGGGACCGAGGTCACGGCATGCCCACTCTGCAGAGGCTGAATCGGGATCTCCTGCACTGAGGTCATGTCAACTATGAGACGTGCCTCAGGCTAGAGTTCTTGTCCAGCATGGCCTCTTCCTGAAGGGTGTGTGGGCTTCATGAGGCACGAAAGTTTTGCCTACGATGGGATTTGTGAACTGCTCCAAATCTGAAGGTTACCTTCTGCACGACAATCGAGTCCTATTGGATGGTTCCAAGAGGCCCCATATGGAAAGACTCGAGAGCAGGTGTCTAAGCATGGATGCCTGGGAACGCCACCTCATATTCCCACTCTTTAGTCAGGACAAGGCAGGCTCAATCTGCGGGCTCCTGGGTGAGCTACCCAGAGGGGAGAGTTGAAATGGACTCTCCTGAAGATGAGACCTACTGTGGCTTGGTGGCCTGGGAGACCTTGGAATGTGGAGGTGGCTCAGGGACTCTGCAGGATTCTCCAACATGAGGTGTTTGACACGGCTCCCACAAGGAAACTTCACATGTGGAGACGAGAGGAGTTCTGTTCCGTGCCTCAGGAAAGCCCCATACCCTGTTCTTCGAACCAAAGCCTCTGAGGAGTGACACCTGGAAACCAAAGCAAGAGTTGAGACTACGGCCTAAAGGCCTGTCCGGCTCAACCTTCTATCTCTGTTGTCATCTGTGTGCATGCATTCATGGATGTAGCTGCTCAGCTTGTGTCCGAATGCCCCTGTGAGTCCAGTGAGGCTCCCAGTAGTGGGATGTCCTCGGAGGCCTTGAGGTTTCTCATATTCTGGAGGTGTGTGGCCAAAGAAATGGACACAGTTTCCCAGGAGCGAGCAGGCACGGTCCTGTGGTATGGCTCCAGAGGACCCAGCGTAGAGGCTGTGTTTGCCAGGGCTGTGGGGACAGATGTCTGAAAAAGCAAACTTGGCTCAGCTAGGGGCCAATGTAATGGCAGGCCTGATCTCTAGTCCGTGAGGGGAGATCCTCTGGAAATCAAAGTAGGGCAAGTGGGAGGCAGTCACTCAGGATTTTGTCTCTGGGTGTTGCGTTTACAGTGTCCGGTCAGGGTAGGGGTTGTCTCAGAGGCCGAGGAAGAGCCTTCCTCTCAGGGGATTGTCCAAGCTCCCAAGTGTTTGTGTTCATTCTGTGGGAATGAAGAGTACTGTTTTCTGCCACAGGGGACCCCCCAGGAGAGGGACTCTAGAGCACAGCAGTGGGTTCCCTCAACTGGAATACACACCATCTAGTTAGTCCTGGGTGCCTATGGGCATGGCAAGCCACATATGCGGGCTCTTGGTCCAGTCACTGAGAGGCGTTACTTGAATAAGGTACTCACGCTGAGGGTCACAATGTGTGTTTGTGCCCAAGGCGGCCCTCACGCTTGGGCGTGGCCTCATGGGCCATGCCGTTTTCTCCTACACTGAAGGTTTGACTCACTGCCAGCAGCAAGGTTTCTTGCCAGGGGGAAGGAGGGGTTCTGACTTGTGCATCAGGTTCCCCCCTGTGCAGGGATTGGAGATAAGGTCTAGGTTCCGATGACTGAAAACCCAGGTTGGGAATGGATGGTGGCCTAAGGCAGTGGCGGGTCCAATGTGCTGGGTGTGCAGCCATCTGTGTCGGTGTCTGTTGGAAGGTCTGGGCTCAGGCTATTCGCGACAGAGCATCACTGTTTAAGGTAGCCTATGCAATTGGGGTGTTGCCGAGGGCCAAGCAGTTTGATCCTCATTTGGGGTTTCTTGGCAGCGTCATAGACAATGTTTTTCTCTTGGGAGGCAGGCACAGTGCTTCATTGTGGCCCCAGAATTCCCAGTAGGGAGGGTTTGTGGGCCAGGAGTGTGAGGACGGAAGTCTGAAAACACAAGCTAGTGTGAGGATTGGAACCAAGGGCAGAGCAGGCCCACTCTGCAGAGGCTGAATCAAAATCTCCTGCATCTGAAGTCAGGCTGAGGATCAGACGTTGGCTGAGGCTGGAGTATGTGTCCATGATGGCACCTTCATGAAGTGGGGGCCTCATGAGGCCAAGGAAGTTTTCCCACGCTGAGTTTGGAGGTTGCCCCAAACCACAAGGTTTCCTTCTGCGGGACATTCGAGTCCTGTTGCATGGCTCCAAGACATACCATATGGAAGGACTGGAGAGCAGGGTTCGAAGGATGGATCCCTGTACAGCATGCCTCGCATTCCCATTGGCTATTAGCGACAAGATATGTTTGATCTGCTGCCTCTGGAACACGTGACCCAGGGGGCTGAGTTGAAATGGCCTCTCCTGAGGATGCGTCATAATGTGCGTTTGGGTCCATGGAGACCTTGGAATGTGCTGGTTGTTCAGTGGCCCTGCGGAACTCTCCTACCTGAAGTGTTTGATACATCCCAGTAAGAAAGCTGCCCATGTGGAGATGAGAGATGTTTGGTTTGGTGCCTCAGAAAAGCCCCATGTGCTGGTCTACGAAAACAGTCCTCTGAGAACGGAAACATGGAAACCAAAGCTAAGGTTCAGATTAGGGCCTGGGGGCCTGTCCATTTCAACCTTCTGTCTCTGGGGACACTGTCTGAGAGTCTAAGTGGAGATAGTTGCTCCGCTGGTGTCAGAGAGCCCCTCTTAGTCCAGGGGGGCCTACACTATTGATGGCCTCAGGGGCCTTGGAGCTTTTCCCTAACCTGTAGTGTTGTGGTCAATGGATTGGGCACACTTTCCTTGGAGAGGGCAGGCACAATCTTTCGCTGTGGCCCTAGAGGCCCTAGCCTGGAGGTGTGTGGGTCCAGGCTGTGGGCACAGAAGTCTGAATACACCAACTCAGCTTAGGAGTGGCGCCTAGGGTATGGCCGGCCGGATGTACAGCCCGAGAGGGAGCTCCTGGGCCTCTGAAACAAGGGCGAGTGGGAGGCGTTCCTTCAGGCTTTTGTCTCTGGATGTTGTGTCCGGGATAGCCGTGGATTGGAGCGGTGGCCTCAGGTACTGTGGACGAGTATCCCTCTCTGGGGATTTGTCCCAGCTCCCAAGAGTTTGGGGTCATTTTGTGGGAAGGGTGGAGTCGTGTTGTCTGGCTCATGGGTCTCTCCAAGAAAGGGATTCCAGAGCAGAGCTCCAGGTACGGGCGGGGCGACTGGAAAATTCAAACCGTGGTGAGGATTGGGTGCATAGGGGCTTGGCAAGCCCCATATGTGGGCTCTTGGTCCAGGCCCTGACAGGCCTTTCTTTGACATGGGGCTCATGCTGAGGATCACAGTGTGAATTTGTGCCCAAGCAGCACTCAAGTTTGGGCGTGGCATCAGGGGCCATGAAGGTTTCTCCCACCCTGAAGGTGTGACTCCATGCCAAGAGCAAGCTTGACAGCCATGGGGAAGGAGGAGTTCTGTTTTGTGCTTGCTATACCCAGCTGTGTGGAGAATTGATATAATGTCTAGGTTCAGATATCTGAAAACCAAGGTTAGGATGAGGTGACGGCATAAGACCATGGCGTGTCCGAAGTGCTGGGTGTGCGGCCAGCTGTCTCCTTGTCTGTCTGGACGTCTGGCTTCAGGCTGTGTCAGGCAGAGCATGAGTGCCCAGAGCAGCCTATCCAGTTCGGGTACCGTCGAGGCCCGAGCAGGTTGATCCTCATCTGGTTTTTCTGGAGAGCCCCACAGGGAAACGTTTTTCTTCCGTTGGGCAGACACTGGGCTGGGTTTTGGTTCTGGAGTTCCTAGTCCGGAGGGCTTGTTTGCCAGGAGTGTGAGGAAGGAAGTCTGAAAACACAAGCTAGCGTGAGGTTTGGGACCGAGGTCACGGCATGCCCACTCTGCAGAGGCTGAATCGGGATCTCCTGCACTGAGGTCATGTCAACTATGAGACGTGCCTCAGGCTAGAGTTCTTGTCCAGCATGGCCTCTTCCTGAAGGGTGTGTGGGCTTCATGAGGCACGAAAGTTTTGCCTACGATGGGATTTGTGAACTGCTCCAAAACTGAAGGTTACCTTCTGCACGACAGTCGAGTCCTATTGGATGGTTCCAAGAGGCCCCATATGGAAAGACTCGAGAGCAGGTGTCTAAGCATGGATGCCTGGGAACGCCACCTCATATTCCCACTCTTTAGTCAGGACAAGGCAGGCTCAATCTGCGGGCTCCTGGGTGAGCTCCCCAGAGGGGAGAGTTGAAATGGACTCTCCTGAAGATGAGTCCTACTGTGGCTTGGTGGCCTGGGAGACCTTGGAATGTGGAGGTGGCTCAGGGACTCTGCAGGATTCTCCAACATGAGGTGTTTGACACGGCTCCCACAAGGAAACTTCCCATGTGGAGACGAGAAGAGTTCTGTTCCGTGCCTCAGGAAATCCCCATACCCTGTTCTTCGAACCAAAGCCTCTGAGGAGTGACACCTGGAAACCAAAGCAAGAGTTGAGACTACGGCCTAAAGGCCTGTCCGGCTCAACCTTCTATCTCTGTTGTCATCTGTGTGCATGCATTCATGGATGTAGCTGCTCAGCTTGTGTCCGAATGCCCCTGTGAGTCCAGTGAGGCTCCCAGTAGTGGGATGTCCTCGGAGGCCTTGAGGTTTCTCATATTCTGGAGGTGTGTGGCCAAAGGAATGGACACAGTTTCCCAGGAGAGAGCAGGCACGGTCCTGTGGTATGGCTCCAGAGGACCCAGCCTAGAGGCTGTGTTTGCCAGGGCTGTGGGGACAGATGTCTGAAAAAGCAAACTTGGCTCAGCTAGGGGCCAATGTAATGGCAGGCCTGATCTCTAGTCCGTGAGGGGAGATCCTCTGGAAATCAAAGTAGGGCAAGTGGGAGGCAGTCACTCAGGATTTTGTCTCTGGGTGTTGCGTTTACAGTGTCCGGTCAGGGTAGGGGTTGTCTCAGAGGCCGAGGAAGAGCCTTCCTCTCAGGGGATTGTCCAAGCTCCCAAGTGTTTGTGTTCATTCTGTGGGAATGAAGAGTACTGTTTTCTGCCACAGGGGACCCCCCAGGAGAGGGACTCTAGAGCACAGCAGTGGGTTCCCTCAACTGGAATACACACCATCTAGTTAGTCCTGGGTACCTATGGGCATGGCAAGCCACATATGCGGGCTCTTGGTCCAGTCACTGAGAGGCGTTACTTGAATAAGGTACTCACGCTGAGGGTCACAATGTGTGTTTGTGCCCAAGGCGGCCCTCACGCTTGGGCGTGGCCTCATGGGCCATGCCGTTTTCTCCTACACTGAAGGTTTGACTCACTGCCAGCAGCAAGGTTTCTTGCCAGGGGGAAGGAGGGGTTCTGACTTGTGCATCAGGTTCCCCCCTGTGCAGGGATTGGAGATAAGGTCTAGGTTCCGATGACTGAAAACCCAGGTTGGGAATGGATGGTGGCCTAAGGCAGTGGCGGGTCCAATGTGCTGGGTGTGCAGCCAGCTGTGTCGGTGTCTGTTGGAAGGTCTGGGCTCAGGCTATTTGCGACAGAGCATCACTGTTTAAGGTAGCCTATGCAATTGGGGTGTTGCCGAGGGCCAAGCAGTTTGATCCTCATTTGGGGTTTCTGGGCAGCGCCATAGACAATGTTTTTCTCTTGGGAGGCAGGCACAGTGCTTCATTGTGGCCCCAGAATTCCCAGTAGGGAGGGTTTGTGGGCCAGGAGTGTGAGGACGGAAGTCTGAAAACACAAGCTAGTGTGAGGATTGGAGCCAAGGGCAGAGCAGGCCCACTCTGCAGAGGCTGAATCAAAATCTCCTGCATCTGAAGTCAGGCTGAGGATCAGACGTTGGCTGAGGCTGGAGTATGTGTCCATGATGGCACCTTCATGAAGTGGGGGCCTCATGAGGCCAAGGAAGTTTTCCCACGCTGAGTTTGGAGGTTGCCCCAAACCACAAGGTTTCCTTCTGCGGGACATTCGAGTCCTGTTGCATGGCTCCAGGACATACCATATGGAAGGACTGGAGAGCAGGGTTCGAAGGATGGATCCCTGTACAGCATGCCTCGCATTCCCATTGGCTATTAGCGACAAGATATGTTTGGTCTGCTGCCTCTGGAACACGCGACCCAGGGGGCTGAGTTGAAATGGCCTCTCCTGAGGATGCGTCATAATGTGCGTTTGGGTCCATGGAGACCTTGGAATGTGCTGGTTGTTCAGTGGCCCTGCGGAACTCTCCTACCTGAAGTGTTTGATACATCCCAGTAAGAAAGCTGCCCATGTGGAGATGAGAGATGTTTGGTTTGGTGCCTCAGAAAAGCCCCATGTGCTGGTCTACGAAAACAGTCCTCTGAGAACGGAAACATGGAAACCAAGGCTAAGGTTCAGATTAGGGCCTGGGGGCCTGTCCATTTCAACCTTATGTCTCTGGGGACACTGTCTGAGAGTCTAAGTGGAGATAGTTGCTCCGCTGGTGTCAGAGAGCCCCTCTTAGTCCAGGGGGGCCTACCCTATTGATGGCCTCAGGGGCCTTGGAGCTTTTCCCTAACCTGTAGTGTTGTGGTCAATGGATTGGGCACACTTTCCTTGGAGAGGGCAGGCACAATCTTTCGCTGTGGCCCTAGAGGCCCTAGCCTGGAGGTGTGTGGGTCCAGGCTGTGGGCACAGAAGTCTGAATACACCAACTCAGCTTAGGAGTGGGGCCTAGGGTATGGCCGGCCGGATGTACAGCCCGAGAGGGAGCTCCTGGGCCTCTGAAACAAGGGCGAGTGGGAGGCGTTCCTTCAGGCTTTTGTCTCTGGATGTTGTGTCCGGGATAGCCGTGGATTGGAGCGGTGGCCTCAGGTACTGTGGACGAGTATCCCTCTCTGGGGATTTGTCCCAGCTCCCAAGAGTTTGGGGTCATTTTGTGGGAAGGGTGGAGTCGTGTTGTCTGGCTCATGGGTCTCTCCAAGAAAGGGATTCCAGAGCAGAGCTCCAGGTACGGGCGGGGCGACTGGAAAATTCAAACCGTGGTGAGGATTGGGTGCATAGGGGCTTGGCAAGCCCCATATGTGGGCTCTTGGTCCAGGCCCTGACAGGCCTTTGTTTGACATGGGGCTCATGCTGAGGATCACAGTGTGAATTTGTGCCCAAGCAGCACTCAAGTTTGGGCGTGGCATCAGGGGCCATGAAGGTTTCTCCCACCCTGAAGGTGTGACTCCATGCCAAGAGCAAGCTTGACAGCCATGGGGAAGGAGGAGTTCTGTTTTGTGCTTGCTATACCCAGCTGTGTGGAGAATTGATATAATGTCTAGGTTCAGATATCTGAAAACCAAGGTTAGGATGAGGTGACGGCATAAGACCATGGCGTGTCCGAAGTGCTGGGTGTGCGGCCAGCTGTCTCCTTGTCTGTCTGGACGTCTGGCTTCAGGCTGTGTCAGGCAGAGCATGAGTGCCCAGAGCAGCCTATCCAGTTCGGGTACCGTCGAGGCCCGAGCAGGTTGATCCTCATCTAGGTTGTCTGGAGAGCCCCACAGGGAAACGTTTTTCTTCCGTTGGGCAGACACTGGGCTGGGTTTTGGTTCTGGAGTTCCAGGTCCGGAGGGCTTGTTTGCCAGGAGTGTGAGGAAGGAAGTCTGAAAACACAAGCTAGCGTGAGGTTTGGGACCGAGGTCACGGCATGCCCACTCTGCAGAGGCTGAATCGGGATCTCCTGCACTGAGGTCATGTCAACTATGAGACGTGCCTCAGGCTAGAGTTCTTGTCCAGCATGGCCTCTTCCTGAAGGGTGTGGGGGCTTCATGAGGCCATAAGCTTTGCCTACGATGGGATTTGTGAACTGCTCCAAAACTGAAGGTTACCTTCTGCACGACAGTCGAGTCCTATTGGATGGTTCCAAGAGGCCCCATATGGAAAGACTCGAGAGCAGGTGTCTAAGCATGGATGCCTGGGAACGCCACCTCATATTCCCACTCTTTAGTCAGGACAAGGCAGGCTCAATCTGCGGGCTCCTGGGTGAGCTACCCAGAGGGGAGAGTTGAAATGGACTCTCCTGAAGATGAGTCCTACTGTGGCTTGGTGGCCTGGGAGACCTTGGAATGTGGAGGTGGCTCAGGGACTCTGCAGGATTCTCCAACATGAGGTGTTTGACACGGCTCCCACAAGGAAACTTCCCATGTGGAGACGAGAGGAGTTCTGTTCCGTGCCTCAGGAAAGCCCCATACCCTGTTCTTCGAACCAAAGCCTCTGAGGAGTGACACCTGGAAACCAAAGCAAGAGTTGAGACTACGGCCTAAAGGCCTGTCCGGCTCAACCTTCTATCTCTGTTGTCATCTGTGTGCATGCATTCATGGATGTAGCTGCTCAGCTTGTGTCCGAATGCCCCTGTGAGTCCAGTGAGGCTCCCAGTAGTGGGATGTCCTCGGAGGCCTTGAGGTTTCTCATATTCTGGAGGTGTGTGGCCAAAGGAATGGACACAGTTTCCCAGGAGAGAGCAGGCACGGTCCTGTGGTATGGCTCCAGAGGACCCAGCCTAGAGGCTGTGTTTGCCAGGGCTGTGGGGACAGATGTCTGAAAAAGCAAACTTGGCTCAGCTAGGGGCCAATGTAATGGCAGGCCTGATCTCTAGTCCGTGAGGGGAGATCCTCTGGAAATCAAAGTAGGGCAAGTGGGAGGCAGTCACTCAGGATTTTGTCTCTGGGTGTTGCGTTTACAGTGTCCGGTCAGGGTAGGGGTTGTCTCAGAGGCCGAGGAAGAGCCTTCCTCTCAGGGGATTGTCCAAGCTCCCAAGTGTTTGTGTTCATTCTGTGGGAATGAAGAGTACTGTTTTCTGCCACAGGGGACCCCCCAGGAGAGGGACTCTAGAGCACAGCAGTGGGTTCCCTCAACTGGAATACACACCATCTAGTTAGTCCTGGGTGCCTATGGGCATGGCAAGCCACATATGCGGGCTCTTGGTCCAGTCACTGAGAGGCGTTACTTGAATAAGGTACTCACGCTGAGGGTCACAATGTGTGTTTGTGCCCAAGGCGGCCCTCACGCTTGGGCGTGGCCTCATGGGCCATGACGTTTTCTCCTACACTGAAGGTTTGACTCACTGCCAGCAGCAAGGTTTCTTGCCAGGGGGAAGGAGGGGTTCTGACTTGTGCATCAGGTTCCCCCCTGTGCAGGGATTGGAGATAAGGTCTAGGTTCCGATGACTGAAAACCCAGGTTGGGAATGGATGGTGGCCTAAGGCAGTGGCGGGTCCAATGTGCTGGGTGTGCAGCCAGCTGTGTCGGTGTCTGTTGGAAGGTCTGGGCTCAGGCTATTTGCGACAGAGCATCACTGTTTAAGGTAGCCTATGCAATTGGGGTGTTGCCGAGGGCCAAGCAGTTTGATCCTCATTTGGGGTTTCTGGGCAGCGCCATAGACAATGTTTTTCTCTTGGGAGGCAGGCACAGTGCTTCATTGTGGCCCCAGAATTCCCAGTAGGGAGGGTTTGTGGGCCAGGAGTGTGAGGACGGAAGTCTGAAAACACAAGCTAGTGTGAGGATTGGAGCCAAGGGCAGAGCAGGCCCACTCTGCAGAGGCTGAATCAAAATCTCCTGCATCTGAAGTCAGGCTGAGGATCAGACGTTGGCTGAGGCTGGAGTATGTGTCCATGATGGCACCTTCATGAAGTGGGGGCCTCATGAGGCCAAGGAAGTTTTCCCACGCTGAGTTTGGAGGTTGCCCCAAACCACAAGGTTTCCTTCTGCGGGACATTCGAGTCCTGTTGCATGGCTCCAGGACATACCATATGGAAGGACTGGAGAGCAGGGTTCGAAGGATGGATCCCTGTACAGCATGCCTCGCATTCCCATTGGCTATTAGCGACAAGATATGTTTGATCTGCTGCCTTTGGAACACGCGACCCAGGGGGCTGAGTTGAAATGGCCTCTCCTGAGGATGCGTCATAATACCCAGCTGTGTGGAGAATTGATATAATGTCTAGGTTCAGATATCTGAAAACCAAGGTTAGGATGAGGTGACGGCATAAGACCATGGCGTGTCCTAAGTGCTGGGTGTGCGGCCAGCTGTCTCCTTGTCTGTCTGGACGTCTGGCTTCAGGCTGTGTCAGGCAGAGCATGAGTGCCCAGAGCAGCCTATCCAGTTCGGGTACCGTCGAGGCCCGAGCAGGTTGATCCTCATCTGGGTTTTCTGGAGAGCCCCACAGGGAAACGTTTTTCTTCCGTTGGGCAGACACTGGGCTGGGTTTTGGTTCTGGAGTTCCTAGTCCGGAGGGCTTGTTTGCCAGGAGTGTGAGGAAGGAAGTCTGAAAACACAAGCTAGCGTGAGGTTTGGGACCGAGGTCACGGCATGCCCACTCTGCAGAGGCTGAATCGGGATCTCCTGCACTGAGGTCATGTCAACTATGAGACGGGCCTCAGGCTAGAGTTCTTGTCCAGCATGGCCTCTTCCTGAAGGTTGTGGGGGCTTCATGAGGCCAGAAAGTTTTGCCTACGATGGGATTTGTGAACTGCTCCAAAACTGAAGGTTACCTTCTGCACGACAGTCGAGTCCTATTGGATGGTTCCAAGAGGCCCCATATGGAAAGACTCGAGAGCAGGTGTCTAAGCATGGATGCCTGGGAACGCCACCTCATATTCCCACTCTTTAGTCAGGACAAGGCAGGCTCAATCTGCGGGCTCCTGGGTGAGCTACCCAGAGGGGAGAGTTGAAATGGACTCTCCTGAAGATGAGTCCTCCTGTGGCTTGGTGGCCTGGGAGACCTTGGAATGTGGAGGTGGCTCAGGGACTCTGCAGGATTCTCCAACATGAGGTGTTTGACACGGCTCCAACAAGGAAGCTTCCCATGTGGAGACGAGAGGAGTTCTGTTCCATGCCTCAGGAAAGCCCCATACCCTGTTCTTCGAACCAAAGCCTCTGAGGAGTGACACGTGGAAACCAAAGTAAGAGTTGAGACTACGGCCGAAAGGCCTTTCCGGCTCAACCTTCTATCTCTGTTGTCATCTGTGTGCATGCATTCATGGATGTAGCTGCTCAGCTTGTGTCCGAATGCCCCTGTGAGTCCAGTGAGGCTCCCAGTAGTGGGATGTCCTCGGAGGCCCCCTGTGCAGGGATTGGAGATAAGGTCTAGGTTCCGATGACTGAAAACCCAGGTTGGGAATGGATGGTGGCCTAAGGCAGTGGCGGGTCCAATGTGCTGGGTGTGCAGCCAGCTGTGTCGGTGTCTGTTGGAAGGTCTGGGCTCAGGCTATTTGCGACAGAGCATCACTGTTTAAGGTAGCCTATGCAATTGGGGTGTTGCCGAGGGCCAAGCAGTTTGATCCTCATTTGGGGTTTCTGGGCAGCGCCATAGACAATGTTTTTCTCTTGGGAGGCAGGCACAGTGCTTCATTGTGGCCCCAGAATTCCCAGTAGGGAGGGTGTGTGGGCCAGGAGTGTGAGGACGGAAGTCTGAAAACACAAGCTAGTGTGAGGATTGGAACCAAGGGCAGAGCAGGCCCACTCTGCAGAGGCTGAATCAAAATCTCCTGCATCTGAAGTCAGGCTGAGGATCAGACGTTGGCTGAGGCTGGAGTATGTGTCCATGATGGCACCTTCATGAAGTGGGGGCCTCATGAGGCCAAGGAAGTTTTCCCACGCTGAGTTTGGAGGTTGCCCCAAACCACAAGGTTTCCTTCTGCGGGACATTCGAGTCCTGTTGCATGGCTCCAGGACATACCATATGGAAGGACTGGAGAGCAGGGTTCGAAGGATGGATCCCTGTACAGCATGCCTCGCATTCCCATTGGCTATTAGCGACAAGATATGTTTGGTCTGCTGCCTCTGGAACACGCGACCCAGGGGGCTGAGTTGAAATGGCCTCTCCTGAGGATGCGTCATAATGTGCGTTTGGGTCCATGGAGACCTTGGAATGTGCTGGTTGTTCAGTGGCCCTGCGGAACTCTCCTACCTGAAGTGTTTGATACATCCCAGTAAGAAAGCTGCCCATGTGGAGATGAGAGATGTTTGGTTTGGTGCCTCAGAAAAGCCCCATGTGCTGGTCTACGAAAACAGTCCTCTGAGAACGGAAACATGGAAACCAAAGCTAAGGTTCAGATTAGGGCCTGGGGGCCTGTCCATTTCAACCTTCTGTCTCTGGGGACACTGTCTGAGAGTCTAAGTGGAGATAGTTGCTCCGCTGGTGTCAGAGAGCCCCTCTTAGTCCAGGGGGGCCTACCCTATTGATGGCCTCAGGGGCCTTGGAGCTTTTCCCTAACCTGTAGTGTTGTGGTCAATGGATTGGGCACACTTTCCTTGGAGAGGGCAGGCACAATCTTTCGCTGTGGCCCTAGAGGCCCTAGCCTGGAGGTGTGTGGGTCCAGGCTGTGGGCACAGAAGTCTGAATACACAAACTCAGCTTAGGAGTGGCGCCTAGGGTATGGCAGGCCGGATGTACAGCCCGAGAGGGAGCTCCTGGGCCTCTGAAACAAGGGCGAGTGGGAGGCGTTCCTTCAGGCTTTTGTCTCTGGATGTTGTCTAAGGGATAGCCGTGGATTGGAGCGGTGGCCTCAGGTACTGTGGACGAGTATCCCTCTCTGGGGATTTGTCCCAGCTCCCAAGAGTTTGGGGTCATTTTGTGGGAAGGGTGGAGTCGTGTTGTCTGGCTCATGGGTCTCTCCAAGAAAGGGATTCCAGAGCAGAGCTCCAGGTACGGGCGGGGCGACTGGAAAATTCAAACCGTGGTGAGGATTGGGTGCATAGGGGCTTGGCAAGCCCCATATGTGGGCTCTTGGTCCAGGCCCTGACAGGCCTTTCTTTGACATGGGGCTCATGCTGAGGATCACAGTGTGAATTTGTGCCCAAGCAGCACTCAAGTTTGGGCGTGGCATCAGGGGCCATGAAGGTTTCTCCCACCCTGAAGGTGTGACTCCATGCCAAGAGCAAGCTTGACAGCCATGGGGAAGGAGGAGTTCTGTTTTGTGCTTGCTATACCCAGCTGTGTGGAGAATTGATATAATGTCTAGGTTCAGATATCTGAAAACCAAGGTTAGGATGAGGTGACGGCATAAGACCATGGCGTGTCCGAAGTGCTGGGTGTGCGGCCAGCTGTCTCCTTGTCTGTCTGGACGTCTGGCTTCAGGCTGTGTCAGGCAGAGCATGAGTGCCCAGAGCAGCCTATCCAGTTCGGGTACCGTCGAGGCCCGAGCAGGTTGATCCTCATCTGGGTTTTCTGGAGAGCCCCACAGGGAAACGTTTTTCTTCCGTTGGGCAGAGACACTGGGCTGGGTTTTGGTTCTGCAGTTCCTAGTCCGGAGGGCTTGTTTGCCAGGAGTGTGAGGAAGGAAGTCTGAAAACACAAGCTAGCGTGAGGTTTGGGACCGAGGTCACGGCATGCCCACTCTGCAGAGGCTGAATCGGGATCTCCTGCACTGAGGTCATGTCAACTATGAGACGTGCCTCAGGCTAGAGTTCTTGTCCAGCATGGCCTCTTCCTGAAGGGTGTGGGGGCTTCATGAGGCCAGAAAGTTTTGCCTACGATGGGATTTGTGAACTGCTCCAAAACTGAAGGTTACCTTCTGCACGACAGTCGAGTCCTATTGGATGGTTCCAAGAGGCCCCATATGGAAAGACTCGAGAGCAGGTGTCTAAGCATGGATGCCTGGGAACGCCACCTCATATTCCCACTCTTTAGTCAGGACAAGGCAGGCTCAATCTGCGGGCTCCTGGGTGAGCTACCCAGAGGGGAGAGTTGAAATGGACTCTCCTGAAGATGAGTCCTACTGTGGCTTGGTGGCCTGGGAGACCTTGGAATGTGGAGGTGGCTCAGGGACTCTGCAGGATTCTCCAACATGAGGTGTTTGACACGGCTCCCACAAGGAAACTTCCCATGTGGAGACGAGAGGAGTTCTGTTCCGTGCCTCAGGAAAGCCCCATACCCTGTTCTTCGAACCAAAGCCTCTGAGGAGTGACACCTGGAAACCAAAGTAAGAGTTGAGACTACAGCCTAAAGTCCTGTCCGGCTCAACCTTCTATCTCTGTTGTCATCTGTGTGCATGCATTCATGGATGTAACTGCTCAGCTTGTGTCCGAATGCCCCTGTGAGTCCAGTGAGGCTCCCAGTAGTGGGATGTCCTCGGAGGCCTTGAGGTTTCTCATATTCTGGAGGTGTGTGGCCAAAGGAATGGACACAGTTTCCCAGGAGAGAGCAGGCACGGTCCTGTGGTATGGCTCCACAGGACCCAGCCTAGAGGCTCTGTTTGCCAGGGCTGTGGGGACAGATGTCTGAAAAAGCAAACTTGGCTCAGCTAGGGGCCAATGTAATGGCAGGCCTGATCTCTAGTCCGTGAGGGGAGATCCTCTGGAAATCAAAGTAGGGCAAGTGGGAGGCAGTCACTCAGGATTTTGTCTCTGGGTGTTGCGTTTACAGTGTCCGGTCAGGGTAGGGGTTGTCTCAGAGGCCGAGGAAGAGCCTTCCTCTCAGGGGATTGTCCAAGCTCCCAAGTGTTTGTGTTCATTCTGTGGGAATGAAGAGTACTGTTTTCTGCCACAGGGGACCCCCCAGGAGAGGGACTCTAGAGCACAGCAGTGGGTTCCCTCAACTGGAATACACACCATCTAGTTAGTCCTGGGTGCCTATGGGCATGGCAAGCCACATATGCGGGCTCTTGGTCCAGTCACTGAGAGGCGTTACTTGAATAAGGTACTCACGCTGAGGGTCACAATGTGTGTTTGTGCCCAAGGCGGCCCTCACGCTTGGGCGTGGCCTCATGGGCCATGCCATTTTCTCCTACACTGAAGGTTTGACTCACTGCCAGCAGCAAGGTTTCTTGCCAGGGGGAAGGAGGGGTTCTGACTTGTGCATCAGGTTCCCCCCTGTGCAGGGATTGGAGATAAGGTCTAGGTTCCGATGACTGAAAACCCAGGTTGGGAATGGATGGTGGCCTAAGGCAGTGGCGGGTCCAATGTGCTGGGTGTGCAGCCAGCTGTGTCGGTGTCTGTTGGAAGGTCTGGGCTCAGGCTATTTGCGACAGAGCATCACTGTTTAAGGTAGCCTATGCAATTGGGGTGTTGCCGAGGGCCAAGCAGTTTGATCCTCATTTGGGGTTTCTGGGCAGCGCCATAGACAATGTTTTTCTCTTGGGAGGCAGGCACAGTGCTTCATTGTGGCCCCAGAATTCCCAGTAGGGAGGGTGTGTGGGCCAGGAGTGTGAGGACGGAAGTCTGAAAACACAAGCTAGTGTGAGGATTGGAACCAAGGGCAGAGCAGGCCCACTCTGCAGAGGCTGAATCAAAATCTCCTGCATCTGAAGTCAGGCTGAGGATCAGACGTTGGCTGAGGCTGGAGTATGTGTCCATGATGGCACCTTCATGAAGTGGGGGCCTCATGAGGCCAAGGAAGTTTTCCCACGCTGAGTTTGGAGGTTGCCCCAAACCACAAGGTTTCCTTCTGCAGGACATTCGAGTCCTGTTGCATGGCTCCAGGAGATACCATATGGAAGGACTGGAGAGCAGGGTTCGAAGGATGGATCCCTGTACAGCATGCCTCGCATTCCCATTGGCTATTAGCGACAAGATATGTTTCATCTGCTGCCTTTGGAACACGCGACCCAGGGGGCTGAGTTGAAATGGCCTCTCCTGAGGATGCGTCATAATGTGCGTTTGGGTCCATGGAGACCTTGGAATGTGCTGGTTGTTCAGTGGCCCTGCGGAACTCTCCTACCTGAAGTGTTTGATACATCCCAGTAAGAAAGCTGCCCATGTGGAGATGAGAGATGTTTGGTTTGGTGCCTCAGAAAAGCCCCATGTGCTGGTCTACGAAAACAGTCCTCTGAGAACGGAAACATGGAAACCAAAGCTAAGGTTCAGATTAGGGCCTGGGGGCCTGTCCATTTCAACCTTCTGTCTCTGGGGACACTGTCTGAGAGTCTAAGTGGAGATAGTTGCTCCGCTGGTGTCAGAGAGCCCCTCTTAGTCCAGGGGGGCCTACCCTATTGATGGCCTCAGGGGCCTTGGAGCTTTTCCCTAACCTGTAGTGTTGTGGTCAATGGATTGGGCACACTTTCCTTGGAGAGGGCAGGCACAATCTTTCGCTGTGGCCCTAGAGGCCCTAGCCTGGAGGTGTGTGGGTCCAGGCTGTGGGCACAGAAGTCTGAATACACAAACTCAGCTTAGGAGTGGCGCCTAGGGTATGGCAGGCCGGATGTACAGCCCGAGAGGGAGCTCCTGGGCCTCTGAAACAAGGGCGAGTGGGAGGCGTTCCTTCAGGCTTTTGTCTCTGGATGTTGTCTAAGGGATAGCCGTGGATTGGAGCGGTGGCCTCAGGTACTGTGGACGAGTATCCCTCTCTGGGGATTTGTCCCAGCTCCCAAGAGTTTGGGGTCATTTTGTGGGAAGGGTGGAGTCGTGTTGTCTGGCTCATGGGTCTCTCCAAGAAAGGGATTCCAGAGCAGAGCTCCAGGTACGGGCGGGGCGACTGGAAAATTCAAACCGTGGTGAGGATTGGGTGCATAGGGGCTTGGCAAGCCCCATATGTGGGCTCTTGGTCCAGGCCCTGACAGGCCTTTCTTTGACATGGGGCTCATGCTGAGGATCACAGTGTGAATTTGTGCCCAAACAGCACTCAAGTTTGGGCGTGGCATCAGGGGCCATGAAGGTTTCTCCCACCCTGAAGGTGTGACTCCATGCCAAGAGCAAGCTTGACAGCCATGGGGAAGGAGGAGTTCTGTTTTGTGCTTGCTATACCCAGCTGTGTGGAGAATTGATATAATGTCTAGGTTCAGATATCTGAAAACCAAGGTTAGGATGAGGTGACGGCCTAAGACCATGGCGTGTCCGAAGTGCTGGGTGTGCGGCCAGCTGTCTCCTTGTCTGTCTGGACGTCTGGCTTCAGGCTGTGTCAGGCAGAGCATGAGTGCCCAGAGCAGCCTATCCATTTCGGGTAACGTCGAGGCCCGAGCAGGTTGATCCTCATCTGGGTTTTCTGGAGAGCCCCACAGGGAAACGTTTTTCTTCCGTTGGGCAGAGACACTGGGCTGGGTTTTGGTTTTGGAGTTCCTAGTCCGGAGGGCTTGTTTGCCAGGAGTGTGAGGAAGGAAGTCTGAAAACACAAGCAAGCGTGAGGTTTGGGACCGAGGTCACGGCATGCCCACTCTGCAGAGGCTGAATCGGGATCTCCTGCACTGAGGTCACATCAACTATGAGACGTGCCTCAGGCTAGAGTTCTTGTCCAGCATGGCCTCTTCCTGAAGGGTGTGGGGGCTTCATGAGGCCAGAAAGTTTTGCCTACGATGGGATTTGTGAACTGCTCCAAAACTGAAGGTTACCTTCTGCACGACAGTCGAGTCCTATTGGATGGTTCCAAGAGGCCCCATATGGAAAGACTCGAGAGCAGGTGTCTAAGCATGGATGCCTGGGAACGCCACCTCATATTCCCACTCTTTAGTCAGGACAAGGCAGGCTCAATCTGCGGGCTCCTGGGTGAGCTACCCAGAGGGGAGAGTTGAAATGGACTCTCCTGAAGATGAGTCCTACTGTGGCTTGGTGGCCTGGGAGACCTTGGAATGTGGAGGTGGCTCAGGGACTCTGCAGGATTCTCCAACATGAGGTGTTTGACACGGCTCCAACAAGGAAACTTCCCATGTGGAGACGAGAGGAGTTCTGTTCCGTGCCTCAGGAAAGCCCCATACCCTGTTCTTCGAACCAAAGCCTCTGAGGAGTGACACCTGGAAACCAAAGTAAGAGTTGAGACTACGGCCTAAAGGCCTGTCCGGCTCAACCTTCTATCTCTGTTGTCATCTGTGTGCATGCATTCATGGATGTAGCTGCTCAGCTTGTGTCCGAATGCCCCTGTGAGTCCAGTGAGGCTCCCAGTAGTGGGATGTCCTCGGAGGCCTTGAGGTTTCTCATATTCTGGAGGTGTGTGGCCAAAGGAATGGACACAGTTTCCCAGGAGAGAGCAGGCACGGTCCTGTGGTATGGCTCCAGAGGACCCAGCCTAGAGGCTGTGTTTGCCAGGGCTGTGGGGACAGATGTCTGAAAAAGCAAACTTGGCTCAGCTAGGGGCCAATATAATGGCAGGCCTGATCTCTAGTCCGTGAGGGGAGATCCTCTGGAAATCAAAGTAGGGCAAGTGGGAGGCAGTCACTCAGGATTTTGTCTCTGGGTGTTGCGTTTACAGTGTCCGGTCAGGGTAGGGGTTGTCTCAGAGGCCGAGGAAGAGCCTTCCTCTCAGGGGATTGTCCAAGCTCCCGAGTGTTTGTGTTCATTCTGTGGGAATGAAGAGTACTGTTTTCTGCCACAGGGGACCCCCCAGGAGAGGGACTCTAGAGCACAGCAGTGGGTTCCCTCAACTGGAATACACACCATCTAGTTAGTCCTGGGTGCCTATGGGCATGGCAAGCCACATATGCGGGCTCTTGGTCCAGTCACTGAGAGGCGTTACTTGAATAAGGTACTCACGCTGAGGGTCACAATGTGTGTTTGTGCCCAAGGCGGCCCTCACGCTTGGGCGTGGCCTCATGGGCCATGCCGTTTTCTCCTACACTGAAGGTTTGACTCACTGCCAGCAGCAAGGTTTCTTGCCAGGCGGAAGGAGGGGTTCTGACTTGTGCATCAGGTTCCCCCCTGTGCAGGGATTGGAGATAAGGTCTAGGTTCCGATGACTGAAAACCCAGGTTGGGAATGGATGGTGGCCTAAGGCAGTGGCGGGTCCAATGTGCTGGGTGTGCAGCCAGCTGTGTCGGTGTCTGTTGGAAGATCTGGGCTCAGGCTATTTGCGACAGAGCATCACTGTTTAAGGAAGCCTATGCAATTGGGGTGTTGCCGAGGGCCAAGCAGTTTGATCCTCATTTGGGGTTTCTGGGCAGCGCCATAGACAATGTTTTTCTCCTGGGAGGCAGGCACAGTGCTTCATTGTGGCCCCAGAATTCCCAGTAGGGAGGGTTTGTGGGCCAGGAGTGTGAGGACGGAAGTCTGAAAACACAAGCTAGTGTGAGGATTGGAGCCAAGGGCAGAGCAGGCCCACTCTGCAGAGGCTGAATCAAAATCTCCTGCATCTGAAGTCAGGCTGAGGATCAGACGTTGGCTGAGGCTGGAGTATGTGTCCATGATGGCACCTTCATGAAGTGGGGGCCTCATGAGGCCAAGGAAGTTTTCCCACGCTGAGTTTGGAGGTTGCCCCAAACCACAAGGTTTCCTTCTGCGGGACATTCGAGTCCTGTTGCATGGCTCCAGGACATACCATATGGAAGGACTGGAGAGCAGGGTTCGAAGGATGGATCCCTGTACAGCATGCCTCGCATTCCCATTGGCTATTAGCGACAAGATATGTTTGATCTGCTGCCTCTGGAACACGCGACCCAGGGGGCTGAGTTGAAATGGCCTCTCCTGAGGATGCGTCATAATGTGCGTTTGGGTCCATGGAGACCTTGGAATGTGCTGGTTGTTCAGTGGCCCTGCGGAACTCTCCTACCTGAAGTGTTTGATACATCCCAGTAAGAAAGCTGCCCATGTGGAGATGAGAGATGTTTGGTTTGGTGCCTCAGAAAAGCCCCATGTGCTGGTCTACGAAAACAGTCCTCTGAGAACGGAAACATGGAAACCAAAGCTAAGGTTCAGATTAGGGCCTGGGGGCCTGTCCATTTCAACCTTCTGTCTCTGGGGACACTGTCTGAGAGTCTAAGTGGAGATAGTTGCTCCGCTGGTGTCAGAGAGCCCCTCTTAGTCCAGGGGGGCCTACACTATTGATGGCCTCAGGGGCCTTGGAGCTTTTCCCTAACCTGTAGTGTTGTGGTCAATGGATTGGGCACACTTTCCTTGGAGAGGGCAGGCACAATCTTTCGCTGTGGCCCTAGAGGCCCTAGCCTGGAGGTGTGTGGGTCCAGGCTGTGGGCACAGAAGTCTGAATACACAAACTCAGCTTAGGAGTGGCGCCTAGGGTATGGCAGGCCGGATGTACAGCCCGAGAGGGAGCTCCTGGGCCTCTGAAACAAGGGCGAGTGGGAGGCGTTCCTTCAGGCTTTTGTCTCTGGATGTTGTGTCCGGGATAGCCGTGGATTGGAGCGGTGGCCTCAGGTACTGTGGACGAGTATCCCTCTCTGGGGATTTGTCCCAGCTCCCAAGAGTTTGGGGTCATTTTGTGGGAAGGGTGGAGTCGTGTTGTCTGGCTCATGGGTCTCTCCAAGAAAGGGATTCCAGAGCAGAGCTCCAGGTACGGGCGGGGCGACTGGAAAATTCAAACCGTGGTGAGGATTGGGTGCATAGGGGCTTGGCAAGCCCCATATGTGGGCTCTTGGTCCAGGCCCTGACAGGCCTTTCTTTGACATGGGGCTCATGCTGAGGATCACAGTGTGAATTTGTGCCCAAGCAGCACTCAAGTTTGGGCGTGGCATCAGGGGCCATGAAGGTTTCTCCCACCCTGAAGGTGTGACTCCATGCCAAGAGCAAGCTTGACAGCCATGGGGAAGGAGGAGTTCTGTTTTGTGCTTGCTATACCCAGCTGTGTGGAGAATTGATATAATGTCTAGGTTCAGATATCTGAAAACCAAGGTTAGGAAGAGGTGACGGCCTAAGACCATGGCGTGTCCGAAGTGCTAGGTGTGCGGCCAGCTGTCTCCTTGTCTGTCTGGACGTCTGGCTTCAGGCTGTGTCAGGCAGAGCATGAGTGCCCAGAGCAGCCTATCCAGTTCGGGTACCGTCGAGGCCCGAGCAGTTTGATCCTCATCTGGGTTTTCTGGAGAGCCCCACAGGGAAACGTTTTTCTTCCGTTGGGCAGAGACACTGGGCTGGGTTTTGGTTCTGGAGTTCCTAGTCCGGAGGGCTTGTTTGCCAGGAGTGTGAGGAAGGAAGTCTGAAAACACAAGCTAGCGTGAGGTTTTGGACCGAGGTCACGGCATGCCCACTCTGCAGAGGCTGAATCGGGATCTCCTGCACTGAGGTCATGTCAACTATGAGACGTGCCTCAGGCTAGAGTTCTTGTCCAGCATGGCCTCTTCCTGAAGGGTGTGGGGGCTTCATGAGGCCAGAAAGTTTTGCCTACGATGGGATTTGTGAACTGCTCCAAAACTGAAGGTTACCTTCTGCACGAAAGTCGAGTCCTATTGGATGGTTCCAAGAGGCCCATATGGAAAGACTCGAGAGCAGGTGTCTAAGCATGGATGCCTGGGAACGCCACCTCATATTCCCACTCTTTAGTCAGGACAAGGCAGGCTCAATCTGCGGGCTCCTGGGTGAGCTCCCCAGAGGGGAGAGTTGAAATGGACTCTCCTGAAGATGAGTCCTACTGTGGCTTGGTGGCCTGGGAGACCTTGGAATGTGGAGGTGGCTCAGGGACTCTGCAGGATTCTCCAACATGAGGTGTTTGACACGGCTCCAACAAGGAAACTTCCCATGTGGAGACGAGAGGAGTTCTGTTCCGTGCCTCAGGAAAGACCCATACCCTGTTCTTCGAACCAAAGCCTCTGAGGAGTGACACCTGGAAACCAAAGTAAGAGTTGAGACTACGGCCTAAAGGCCTGTCCGGCTCAACCTTCTATCTCTGTTGTCATCTGTGTGCATGCATTCATGGATGTAGCTGCTCATCTTGTGTCCGAATGCCCCTGTGAGTCCAGTGAGGCTCCCAGTAGTGGGATGTCCTCGGAGGCCTTGAGGTTTCTCATATTCTGGAGGTGTGTGGCCAAAGGAATGGACACAGTTTCCCAGGAGAGAGCAGGCACGGTCCTGTGGTATGGCTCCAGAGGACCCAGCCTAGAGGCTCTGTTTGCCAGGGCTGGGGGGACAGATGTCTGAAAAAGCAAACTTGGCTCAGCTAGGGGCCAATGTAATGGCAGGCCTGATCTCTAGTCCGTGAGGGGAGATCCTCTGGAAATCAAAGTAGGGCAAGTGGGAGGCAGTCACTCAGGATTTTGTCTCTGGGTGTTGCGTTTACAGTGTCCGGTCAGGGTAGGGGTTGTCTCAGAGGCCGAGGAAGAGCCTTCCTCTCAGGGGATTGTCCAAGCTCCCAAGTGTTTGTGTTCATTCTGTGGGAATGAAGAGTACTGTTTTCTGCCACAGGGGACCCCCCAGGAGAGGGACTCTAGAGCACAGCAGTGGGTTCCCTCAACTGGAATACACACCATCTAGTTAGTCCTGGGTGCCTACGGGCATGGCAAGCCACATATGCGGGCTCTTGGTCCAGTCACTGAGAGGCGTTACTTGAATAAGGTACTCACGCTGAGGGTCACAATGTGTGTTTGTGCCCAAGGCAGCCCTCACGCTTGGGCGTGGCCTCATGGGCCATGCCGTTTTCTCCTACACTGAAGGTTTGACTCACTGCCAGCAGCAAGGTTTCTTGCCAGGGGGAAGGAGGGGTTCTGACTTGTGCATCAGGTTCCCCCCTGTGCAGGGATTGGAGATAAGGTCTAGGTTCCGATGACTGAAAACCCAGGTTGGGAATGGATGGTGGCCTAAGGCAGTGGCGGGTCCAATGTGCTGGGTGTGCAGCCAGCTGTGTCGGTGTCTGTTGGAAGGTCTGGGCTCAGGCTATTTGCGACAGAGCATCACTGTTTAAGCTAGCCTATGCATTTGGGGTGTTGCCGAGGGCCAAGCAGTTTGATCCTCATTTGGGGTTTCTGGGCAGCGCCATAGACAATGTTTTTCTCCTGGGAGGCAGGCACAGTGCTTCATTGTGGCCCCAGAATTCCCCGTAGGGAGGGTTTGTGGGCCAGGAGTGTGAGGACGGAAGTCTGAAAACACAAGCTAGTGTGAGGATTGGAGCCAAGGGCAGAGCAGGCCCACTCTGCAGAGGCTGAATCAAAATCTCCTGCATCTGAAGTCAGGCTGAGGATCAGACGTTGGCTGAGGCTGGAGTATGTGTCCATGATGGCACCTTCATGAAGTGGGGGCCTCATGAGGCCAAGGAAGTTTTCCCACGCTGAGTTTGGAGGTTGCCCCAAACCACAAGGTTTCCTTCTGCGGGACATTCGAGTCCTGTTGCATGGCTCCAGGACATACCATATGGAAGGACTGGAGAGCAGGGTTCGAAGGATGGATCCCTGTACAGCATGCCTCGCATTCCCATTGGCTATTAGCGACAAGATATGTTTGATCTGCTGCCTCTGGAACACGCGACCCAGGGGGCTGAGTTGAAATGGCCTCTCCTGAGGATGCGTCATAATGTGCGTTTGGGTCCATGGAGACCTTGGAATGTGCTGGTTGTTCAGTGGCCCTGCGGAACTCTCCTACCTGAAGTGTTTGATACATCCCAGTAAGAAAGCTGCCCATGTGGAGATGAGAGATGTTTGGTTTGGTGCCTCAGAAAAGCCCCATGTGCTGGTCTACGAAAACAGTCCTCTGAGAACGGAAACATGGAAACCAAAGCTAAGGTTCAGATTAGGGCCTGGGGGCCTGTCCATTTCAACCTTCTGTCTCTGGGGACACTGTCTGAGAGTCTAAGTGGAGATAGTTGCTCCGCTGGTGTCAGAGAGCCCCTCTTAGTCCAGGGGGGCCTACCCTATTGATGGCCTCAGGGGCCTTGGAGCTTTTCCCTAACCTGTAGTGTTGTGGTCAATGGATTGGGCACACTTTCCTTGGAGAGGGCAGGCACAATCTTTCGCTGTGGCCCTAGAGGCCCTAGCCTGGAGGTGTGTGGGTCCAGGCTGTGGGCACAGAAGTCTGAATACACCAACTCAGCTTAGGAGTGGCGCCTAGGGTATGGCAGGCCGGATGTACAGCCCGAGAGGGAGCTCCTGGGCCTCTGAAACAAGGGCGAGTGGGAGGCGTTCCTTCAGGCTTTTGTCTCTGGATGTTGTGTCCGGGATAGCCGTGGATTGGAGCGGTGGCCTCAGGTACTGTGGACGAGTATCCCTCTCTGGGGATTTGTCCCAGCTCCCAAGAGTTTGGGGTCATTTTGTGGGAAGGGTGGAGTCGTGTTGTCTGGCTCATGGGTCTCTCCAAGAAAGGGATTCCAGAGCAGAGCTCCAGGTACGGGCGGGGCGACTGGAAAATTCAAACCGTGGTGAGGATTGGGTGCATAGGGGCTTGGCAAGCCCCATATGTGGGCTCTTGGTCCAGGCCCTGACAGGCCTTTCTTTGACATGGGGCTCATGCTGAGGATCACAGTGTGAATTTGTGCCCAAGCAGCACTCAAGTTTGGGCGTGGCATCAGGGGCCATGAAGGTTTCTCCCACCCTGAAGGTGTGACTCCATGCCAAGAGCAAGCTTGACAGCCATGGGGAAGGAGGAGTTCTGTTTTGTGCTTGCTATACCCAGCTGTGTGGAGAATTGATATAATGTCTAGGTTCAGATATCTGAAAACCAAGGTTAGGAAGAGGTGACGGCATAAGACCATGGCGTGTCCAAAGTGCTGGGTGTGCGGCCAGCTGTCTCCTTGTCTGTCTGGACGTCTGGCTTCAGGCTGTGTCAGGCAGAGCATGAGTGCCCAGAGCAGCCTATCCAGTTCGGGTACCGTCGAGGCCCGAGCAGGTTGATCCTCATCTGGGTTTTCTGGAGAGCCCCACAGGGAAACGTTTTTCTTCCGTTGGGCAGACACTGGGCTGGGTTGTGGTTCCGGAGTTCCTAGTCCGGAGGGCTTGTTTGCCAGGAGTGTGAGGAAGGAAGTCTGAAAACACAAGCTAGCGTGAGGTTTGGGACCGAGGTCACGGCATGCCCACTCTGCAGAGGCTGAATCGGGATCTCCTGCACTGAGGTCATGTCAACTATGAGACGTGCCTCAGGCTAGAGTTCTTGTCCAGCATGCCTCTTCCTGAAGGGTGTGGGGGCTTCATGAGGCCAGAAAGTTTTGCCTACGATGGGATTTGTGAACTGCTCCAAAACTGAAGGTTACCTTCTGCACGACAGTCGAGTCCTATTGGATGGTTCCAAGAGGCCCCATATGGAAAGACTCGAGAGCAGGTGTCTAAGCATGGATGCCTGGGAACGCCACCTCATATTCCCACTCTTTAGTCAGGACAACGCAGGCTCAATCTGCGGGCTCCTGGGTGAGCTCCCCAGAGGGGAGAGTTGAAATGGACTCTCCTGAAGATGAGTCCTACTGTGGCTTGGTGGCCTGGGAGACCTTGGAATGTGGAGGTGGCTCAGGGACTCTGCAGGATTCTCCAACATGAGGTGTTTGACACGGCTCCAACAAGGAAACTTCCCATGTGGAGACGAGAGGAGTTCTGTTCCGTGCCTCAGGAAAGCCCCATACCCTGTTCTTCGAACCAAAGCCTCTGAGGAGTGACACCTGGAAACCAAAGTAAGAGTTGAGACTACGGCCTAAAGGCCTGTCCGGCTCAACCTTCTATCTCTGTTGTCATCTGTGTGCATGCATTCATGGATGTAGCTGCTCAGCTTGTGTCCGAATGCCCCTGTGAGTCCAGTGAGGCTCCCAGTAGTGGGATGTCCTCGGAGGCCTTGAGGTTTCTCATATTCTGGAGGTGTGTGGCCAAAGGAATGGACACAGTTTCCCAGGAGAGAGCAGGCACGGTCCTGTGGTATGGCTCCAGAGGACCCAGCCTAGAGGCTCTGTTTGCCAGGGCTGGGGGGACAGATGTCTGAAAAAGCAAACTTGGCTCAGCTAGGGGCCAATGTAATGGCAGGCCTGATCTCTAGTCCGTGAGGGGAGATCCTCTGGAAATCAAAGTAGGGCAAGTGGGAGGCAGTCACTCAGGATTTTGTCTCTGGGTGTTGCGTTTACAGTGTCCGGTCAGGGTAGGGGTTGTCTCAGAGGCCGAGGAAGAGCCTTCCTCTCAGGGGATTGTCCAAGCTCCCAAGTGTTTGTGTTCATTCTGTGGGAATGAAGAGTACTGTTTTCTGCCACAGGGGACCCCCCAGGAGAGGGACTCTAGAGCACAGCAGTGGGTTCCCTCAACTGGAATACACACCATCTAGTTAGTCCTGGGTGCCTAAAGGCATGGCAAGCCACATATGCGGGCTCTTGGTCCAGTCACTGAGAGGCGTTACTTGAATAAGGTACTCACGCTGAGGGTCACAATGTGTGTTTGTGCCCAAGGCGGCCCTCACGCTTGGGCGTGGCCTCATGGGCCATGCCGTTTTCTCCTACACTGAAGGTTTGACTCACTGCCAGCAGCAAGGTTTCTTGCCAGGGGGAAGGAGGGGTTCTGACTTGTGCATCAGGTTCCCCCCTGTGCAGGGATTGGAGATAAGGTCTAGGTTCCGATGACTGAAAACCCAGGTTGGGAATGGATGGTGGCCTAAGGCAGTGGCGGGTCCAATGTGCTGGGTGTGCAGCCAGCTGTGTCGGTGTCTGTTGGAAGGTCTGGGCTCAGGCTATTTGCGACAGAGCATCACTGTTTAAGGTAGCCTATGCAATTGGGGTGTTGCCGAGGGCCAAGCAGTTTGATCCTCATTTGGGGTTTCTGGGCAGCGCCATAGACAATGTTTTTCTCCTGGGAGGCAGGCACAGTGCTTCATTGTGGCCCCAGAATTCCCAGTAGGGAGGGTTTGTGGGCCAGGAGTGTGAGGACGGAAGTCTGAAAACACAAGCTAGTGTGAGGATTGGAGCCAAGGGCAGAGCAGGCCCACTCTGCAGAGGCTGAATCAAAATCTCCTGCATCTGAAGTCAGGCTGAGGATCAGACGTTGGCTGAGGCTGGAGTATGTGTCCATGATGGCACCTTCATGAAGTGGGGGCCTCAGGAGGCCAAGGAAGTTTTCCCACGCTGAGTTTGGAGGTTGCCCCAAACCACAAGGTTTCCTTCTGCGGGACATTCGAGTCCTGTTGCATGGCTCCAGGACATACCATATGGAAGGACTGGAGAGCAGGGTTCGAAGGATGGATCCCTGTACAGCATGCCTCGCATTCCCATTGGCTATTAGCGACAAGATATGTTTGATCTGCTGCCTCTGGAACACGCGACCCAGGGGGCTGAGTTGAAATGGCCTCTCCTGAGGATGCTTCATAATGTGCGTTTGGGTCCATGGAGACCTTGGAATGTGCTGGTTGTTCAGTGGCCCTGCGGAACTCTCCTACCTGAAGTGTTTGATACATCCCAGTAAGAAAGCTGCCCATGTGGAGATGAGAGATGTTTGGTTTGGTGCCTCAGAAAAGCCCCATGTGCTGGTCTACGAAAACAGTCCTCTGAGAACGGAAACATGGAAACCAAAGCTAAGGTTCAGATTAGGGCCTGGGGGCCTGTCCATTTCAACCTTCTGTCTCTGGGGACACTGTCTGAGAGTCTAAGTGGAGATAGTTGCTCCGCTGGTGTCAGAGAGCCCCTCTTAGTCCAGGGGGGCCTACCCTATTGATGGCCTCAAGGGCCTTGGAGCTTTTCCCTAACCTGTAGTGTTGTGGTCAATGGATTGGGCACACTTTCCTTGGAGAGGGCAGGCACAATCTTTCGCTGTGGCCCTAGAGGCCCTATCCTGGAGGTGTGTGGGTCCAGGCTGTGGGCACAGAAGTCTGAATACACCAACTCAGCTTAGGAGTGGCGCCTAGGGTATGGCCGGCCGGATGTACAGCCCGAGAGGGAGCTCCTGGGCCTCTGAAACAAGGGCGAGTGGGAGGCGTTCCTTCAGGCTTTTGTCTCTGGATGTTTTGTCCGGGATAGCCGTGGATTGGAGCGGTGGCCTCAGGTACTGTGGACGAGTATCCCTCTCTGGGGATTTGTCCCAGCTCCCAAGAGTTTGGGGTCATTTTGTGGGAAGGGTGGAGTCGTGTTGTCTGGCTCATGGGTCTCTCCAAGAAAGGGATTCCAGAGCAGAGCTCCAGGTACGGGCGGGGCGACTGGAAAATTCAAACCGTGGTGAGGATTGGGTGCATAGGGGCTTGGCAAGCCCCATATGTGGGCTCTTGGTCCAGGCCCTGACAGGCCTTTCTTTGACATGGGGCTCATGCTGAGGATCACAGTGTGAATTTGTGCCCAAGCAGCACTCAAGTTTGGGCGTGGCATCAGGGGCCATGAAGGTTTCTCCCACCCTGAAGGTGTGACTCCATGCCAAGAGCAAGCTTGACAGCCATGGGGAAGGAGGAGTTCTGTTTTGTGCTTGCTATACCCAGCTGTGTTGGGAATTGATATAATGTCTAGGTTCAGATATCTGAAAACCAAGGTTAGGAAGAGGTGACGGCATAAGACCATGGTGTGTCCAAAGTGCTGGGAGTGCGGCCAGCTGTCTCCTTGTCTGTCTGGACGTCTGGCTTCAGGCTGTGTCAGGCAGAGCATGAGTGCCCAGAGCAGCCTATCCAGTTCGGGTACCGTCGAGGCCCGAGCAGGTTGATCCTCATCTGGGTTTTCTGGAGAGCCCCACAGGGAAACGTTTTTCTTCCGTTGGGCAGACACTGGGCTGGGTTGTGGTTCCGGAGTTCCTAGTCCGGAGGGCTTGTTTGCCAGGAGTGTGAGGAAGGAAGTCTGAAAACACAAGCTAGCGTGAGGTTTGGGACCGAGGTCACGGCATGCCCACTCTGCAGAGGCTGAATCGGGATCTCCTGCACTGAGGTCATGTCAACTATGAGACGTGCCTCAGGCTAGAGTTCTTGTCCAGCATGGCCTCTTCCTGAAGGGTGTGGGGGCTTCATGAGGCCAGAAAGTTTTGCCTACGATGGGATTTGTGAACTGCTCCAAAACTGAAGGTTACCTTCTGCACGACAGTCGAGTCCTATTGGATGGTTCCAAGAGGCCCCATATGGAAAGACTCGAGAGCAGGTGTCTAAGCATGGATGCCTGGGAACGCCACCTCATATTCCCACTCTTTAGTCAGGACAAGGCAGGCTCAATCTGCGGGCTCCTGGGTGAGCTCCCCAGAGGGGAGAGTTGAAATGGACTCTCCTGAAGATGAGTCCTACTGTGGCTTGGTGGCCTGGGAGACCTTGGAATGTGGAGGTGGCTCAGGGACTCTGCAGGATTCTCCAACATGAGGTGTTTGACACGGCTCCAACAAGGAAACTTCCCATGTGGAGACGAGAGGAGTTCTGTTCCATGCCTCAGGAAAGACCCATACCCTGTTCTTCGAACCAAAGCCTCTGAGGAGTGACACCTGGAAACCAAAGTAAGAGTTGAGACTACGGCCTAAAGGCCTGTCCGGCTCAACCTTCTATCTCTGTTGTCATCTGTGTGCATGCATTCATGGATGTAGCTGCTCAGCTTGTGTCCGAATGCCCCTGTGAGTCCAGTGAGGCTCCCAGTAGTGGGATGTCCTCGGAGGCCTTGAGGTTTCTCATATTCTGGAGGTGTGTGGCCAAAGGAATGGACACAGTTTCCCAGGAGAGAGCAGGCACGGTCCTGTGGTATGGCTCCAGAGGACCCAGCCTAGAGGCTGTGTTTGCCAGGGCTGTGGGGACAGATGTCTGAAAAAGCAAACTTGGCTCAGCTAGGGGCCAATGTAATGGCAGGCCTGATCTCTAGTCCGTGAGGGGAGATCCTCTGGAAATCAAAGTAGGGCAAGTGGGAGGCAGTCACTCAGGATTTTGTCTCTGGGTGTTGCGTTTACAGTGTCCGGTCAGGGTAGGGGTTGTCTCAGAGGCCGAGGAAGAGCCTTCCTCTCAGGGGATTGTCCAAGCTCCCAAGTGTTTGTGTTCATTCTGTGGGAATGAAGAGTACTGTTTTCTGCCACAGGGGACCCCCCAGGAGAGGGACTCTAGAGCACAGCAGTGGGTTCCCTCAACTGGAATACACACCATCTAGTTAGTCCTGGGTGCCTATGGGCATGGCAAGCCACATATGCGGGCTCTTGGTCCAGTCACTGAGAGGCGTTACTTGAATAAGGTACTCACGCTGAGGGTCACAATGTGTGTTTGTGCCCAAGGCGGCCCTCACGCTTGGGCGTGGCCTCATGGGCCATGCCGTTTTCTCCTACACTGAAGGTTTGACTCACTGCCAGCAGCAAGGTTTCTTGCCAGGGGGAAGGAGGGGTTCTGACTTGTGCATCAGGTTCCCCCCTGTGCAGGGATTGGAGATAAGGTCTAGGTTCCGATGACTGAAAACCCAGGTTGGGAATGGATGGTGGCCTAAGGCAGTGGCGGGTCCAATGTGCTGGGTGTGCAGCCAGCTGTGTCGGTGTCTGTTGGAAGGTCTGGGCTCAGGCTATTTGCGACAGAGCATCACTGTTTAAGCTAGCCTATGCATTTGGGGTGTTGCCGAGGGCCAAGCAGTTTGATCCTCATTTGGGGTTTCTGGGCAGCGCCATAGACAATGTTTTTCTCCTGGGAGGCAGGCACAGTGCTTCATTGTGGCCCCAGAATTCCCCGTAGGGAGGGTTTGTGGGCCAGGAGTGTGAGGACGGAAGTCTGAAAACACAAGCTAGTGTGAGGATTGGAGCCAAGGGCAGAGCAGGCCCACTCTGCAGAGGCTGAATCAAAATCTCCTGCATCTGAAGTCAGGCTGAGGATCAGACGTTGGCTGAGGCTGGAGTATGTGTCCATGATGGCACCTTCATGAAGTGGGGGCCTCATGAGGCCAAGGAAGTTTTCCCACGCTGAGTTTGGAGGTTGCCCCAAACCACAAGGTTTCCTTCTGCGGGACATTCGAGTCCTGTTGCATGGCTCCAGGACATACCATATGGAAGGACTGGAGAGCAGGGTTCGAAGGATGGATCCCTGTACAGCATGCCTCGCATTCCCATTGGCTATTAGCGACAAGATATGTTTGATCTGCTGCCTCTGGAACACGCGACCCAGGGGGCTGAGTTGAAATGGCCTCTCCTGAGGATGCGTCATAATGTGCGTTTGGGTCCATGGAGACCTTGGAATGTGCTGGTTGTTCAGTGGCCCTGCGGAACTCTCCTACCTGAAGTGTTTGATACATCCCAGTAAGAAAGCTGCCCATGTGGAGATGAGAGATGTTTGGTTTGGTGCCTCAGAAAAGCCCCATGTGCTGGTCTACGAAAACAGTCCTCTGAGAACGGAAACATGGAAACCAAAGCTAAGGTTCAGATTAGGGCCTGGGGGCCTGTCCATTTCAACCTTCTGTCTCTGGGGACACTGTCTGAGAGTCTAAGTGGAGATAGTTGCTCCGCTGGTGTCAGAGAGCCCCTCTTAGTCCAGGGGGGCCTACCCTATTGATGGCCTCAGGGGCCTTGGAGCTTTTCCCTAACCTGTAGTGTTGTGGTCAATGGATTGGGCACACTTTCCTTGGAGAGGGCAGGCACAATCTTTCGCTGTGGCCCTAGAGGCCCTAGCCTGGAGGTGTGTGGGTCCAGGCTGTGGGCACAGAAGTCTGAATACACCAACTCAGCTTAGGAGTGGCGCCTAGGGTATGGCAGGCCGGATGTACAGCCCGAGAGGGAGCTCCTGGGCCTCTGAAACAAGGGCGAGTGGGAGGCGTTCCTTCAGGCTTTTGTCTCTGGATGTTGTGTCCGGGATAGCCGTGGATTGGAGCGGTGGCCTCAGGTACTGTGGACGAGTATCCCTCTCTGGGGATTTGTCCCAGCTCCCAAGAGTTTGGGGTCATTTTGTGGGAAGGGTGGAGTCGTGTTGTCTGGCTCATGGGTCTCTCCAATAAAGGGATTCCAGAGCAGAGCTCCAGGTACGGGCGGGGCGACTGGAAAATTCAAACCGTGGTGAGGATTGGGTGCATAGGGGCTTGGCAAGCCCCATATGTGGGCTCTTGGTCCAGTCCCTGACAGGCCTTTCTTTGACATGGGGCTCATGCTGAGGATCACAGTGTGAATTTGTGCCCAAGCAGCACTCAAGTTTGGGCGTGGCATCAGGGGCCATGAAGGTTTCTCCCACCCTGAAGGTGTGACTCCATGCCAAGAGCAAGCTTGACAGCCATGGGGAAGGAGGAGTTCTGTTTTGTGCTTGCTATACCCAGCTGTGTGGAGAATTGATATAATGTCTAGGTTCAGATATCTGAAAACCAAGGTTAGGAAGAGGTGACGGCATAAGACCATGGCGTGTCCAAAGTGCTGGGTGTGCGGCCAGCTGTCTCCTTGTCTGTCTGGACGTCTGGCTTCAGGCTGTGTCAGGCAGAGCATGAGTGCCCAGAGCAGCCTATCCAGTTCGGGTACCGTCGAGGCCCGAGCAGGTTGATCCTCATCTGGGTTTTCTGGAGAGCCCCACAGGGAAACGTTTTTCTTCCGTTGGGCAGACACTGGGCTGGGTTGTGGTTCCGGAGTTCCTAGTCCGGAGGGCTTGTTTGCCAGGAGTGTGAGGAAGGAAGTCTGAAAACACAAGCTAGCGTGAGGTTTGGGACCGAGGTCACGGCATGCCCACTCTGCAGAGGCTGAATCGGGATCTCCTGCACTGAGGTCATGTCAACTATGAGACGTGCCTCAGGCTAGAGTTCTTGTCCAGCATGGCCTCTTCCTGAAGGGTGTGGGGGCTTCATGAGGCCAGAAAGTTTTGCCTACGATGGGTTTGTGAACTGCTCCAAAACTGAAGGTTACCTTCTGCACGACAGTCGAGTCCTATTGGATGGTTCCAAGAGGCCCCATATGGAAAGACTCGAGAGCAGGTGTCTAATCATGGATGCCTGGGAACGCCACCTCATATTCCCACTCTTTAGTCAGGACAAGGCAGGCTCAATCTGCGGGCTCCTGGGTGAGCTACCCAGAGGGGAGAGTTGAAATGGACTCTCCTGAAGATGAGTCCTACTGTGGCTTGGTGGCCTGGGAGACCTTGGAATGTGGAGGTGGCTCAGGGACTCTGCAGGATTCTCCAACATGAGGTGTTTGACACGGCTCCAACAAGGAAACTTCCCATGTGGAGACGAGAGGAGTTCTGTTCCGTGCCTCAGGAAAGACCCATACCCTGTTCTTCGAACCAAAGCCTCTGAGGAGTGACACCTGGAAACCAAAGTAAGAGTTGAGACTACGGCCTAAAGGCCTGTCCGGCTCAACCTTCTATCTCTGTTGTCATCTGTGTGCATGCATTCATGGATGTAGCTGCTCAGCTTGTGTCCGAATGCCCCTGTGAGTCCAGTGAGGCTCCCAGTAGTGGGATGTCCTCGGAGGCCTTGAGGTTTCTCATATTCTGGAGGTGTGTGGCCAAAGGAATGGACACAGTTTCCCAGGAGAGAGCAGGCACGGTCCTGTGGTATGGCTCCAGAGGACCCAGCCTAGAGGCTCTGTTTGCCAGGGCTGGGGGGACAGATGTCTGAAAAAGCAAACTTGGCTCAGCTAGGGGCCAATGTAATGGCAGGCCTGATCTCTAGTCCGTGAGGGGAGATCCTCTGGAAATCAAAGTAGGGCAAGTGGGAGGCAGTCACTCAGGATTTTGTCTCTGGGTGTTGCGTTTACAGTGTCCGGTCAGGGTAGGGGTTGTCTCAGAGGCCGAGGAAGAGCCTTCCTCTCAGGGGATTGTCCAAGCTCCCAAGTGTTTGTGTTCATTCTGTGGGAATGAAGAGTACTGTTTTCTGCCACAGGGGACCCCCCAGGAGAGGGACTCTAGAGCACAGCAGTGGGTTCCCTCAACTGGAATACACACCATCTAGTTAGTCCTGGGTGCCTATGGGCATGGCAAGCCACATATGCGGGCTCTTGGTCCAGTCACTGAGAGGCGTTACTTGAATAAGGTACTCACGCTGAGGGTCACAATGTGTGTTTGTGCCCAAGGCGGCCCTCACGCTTGGGCGTGGCCTCATGGGCCATGCCGTTTTCTCCTACACTGAAGGTTTGACTCACTGCCAGCAGCAAGGTTTCTTGCCAGGGGGAAGGAGGGGTTCTGACTTGTGCATCAGGTTCCCCCCTGTGCAGGGATTGGAGATAAGGTCTAGGTTCCGATGACTGAAAACCCAGGTTGGGAATGGATGGTGGCCAAAGGCAGTGGCGGGTCCAATGTGCTGGGTGTGCAGCCAGCTGTGTCGGTGTCTGTTGGAAGGTCTGGGCTCAGGCTATTTGCGACAGAGCATCACTGTTTAAGGTAGCCTATGCAATTGGGGTGTTGCCGAGGGCCAAGCAGTTTGATCCTCATTTGGGGTTTCTGGGCAGCGCCATAGACAATGTTTTTCTCCTGGGAGGCAGGCACAGTGCTTCATTGTGGCCCCAGAATTCCCAGTAGGGAGGGTTTGTGGGCCAGGAGTGTGAGGACGGAAGTCTGAAAACACAAGCTAGTGTGAGGATTGGAGCCAAGGGCAGAGCAGGCCCACTCTGCAGAGGCTGAATCAAAATCTCCTGCATCTGAAGTCAGGCTGAGGATCAGACGTTGGCTGAGGCTGGAGTATGTGTCCATGATGGCACCTTCATGAAGTGGGGGCCTCATGAGGCCAAGGAAGTTTTCCCACGCTGAGTTTGGAGGTTGCCCCAAACCACAAGGTTTCCTTCTGCGGGACATTCGAGTCCTGTTGCATGGCTCCAGGACATACCATACGGAAGGACTGGAGAGCAGGGTTCGAAGGATGGATCCCTGTACAGCATGCCTCGCATTCCCATTGGCTATTAGCGACAAGATATGTTTGATCTGCTGCCTCTGGAACACGCGACCCAGGGGGCTGAGTTGAAATGGCCTCTCCTGAGGATGCGTCATAATGTGCGTTTGGGTCCATGGAGACCTTGGAATGTGCTGGTTGTTCAGTGGCCCTGCGGAACTCTCCTACCTGAAGTGTTTGATACATCCCAGTAAGAAAGCTGCCCATGTGGAGATGAGAGATGTTTGGTTTGGTGCCTCAGAAAAGCCCCATGTGCTGGTCTACGAAAACAGTCCTCTGAGAACGGAAACATGGAAACCAAAGCTAAGGTTCAGATTAGGGCCTGGGGGCCTGTCCATTTCAACCTTCTGTCTCTGGGGACACTGTCTGAGAGTCTAAGTGGAGATAGTTGCTCCGCTGGTGTCAGAGAGCCCCTCTTAGTCCAGGGGGGCCTACACTATTGATGGCCTCAGGGGCCTTGGAGCTTTTCCCTAACCTGTAGTGTTGTGGTCAATGGATTGGGCACAGTTTCCTTGGAGAGGGCAGGCACAATCTTTCGCTGTGGCCCTAGAGGCCCTAGCCTGGAGGTGTGTGGGTCCAGGCTGTGGGCACAGAAGTCTGAATACACCAACTCAGCTTAGGAGTGGCGCCTAGGGTATGGCAGGCCCGATGTACAGCCCGAGAGGGAGCTCCTGGGCCTCTGAAACAAGGGCGAGTGGGAGGCGTTCCTTCAGGCTTTTGTCTCTGGATGTTGTGTCCGGGATAGCCGTGGATTGGAGCGGTGGCCTCAGGTACTGTGGACGAGTATCCCTCTCTGGGGATTTGTCCCAGCTCCCAAGAGTTTGGGGTCATTTTGTGGGAAGGGTGGAGTCGTGTTGTCTGGCTCATGGGTCTCTCCAAGAAAGGGATTCCAGAGCAGAGCTCCAGGTACGGGCGGGGCGACTGGAAAATTCAAACCGTGGTGAGGATTGGGTGCATAGGGGCTTGGCAAGCCCCATATGTGGGCTCTTGGTCCAGGCCCTGACAGGCCTTTCTTTGACATGGGGCTCATGCTGAGGATCACAGTGTGAATTTGTGCCCAAGCAGCACTCAAGTTTGGGCGTGGCATCAGGGGCCATGAAGGTTTCTCCCACCCTGAAGGTGTGACTCCATGCCAAGAGCAAGCTTGACAGCCATGGGGAAGGAGGAGTTCTGTTTTGTGCTTGCTATACCCAGCTGTGTGGAGAATTGATATAATGTCTAGGTTCAGATATCTGAAAACCAAGGTTAGGAAGAGGTGACGGCATAAGACCATGGCGTGTCCAAAGTGCTGGGTGTGCGGCCAGCTGTCTCCTTGTCTGTCTGGACGTCTGGCTTCAGGCTGTGTCAGGCAGAGCATGAGTGCCCAGAGCAGCCTATCCAGTTCGGGTACCGTCGAGGCCCGAGCAGGTTGATCCTCATCTGGGTTTTCTGGAGAGCCCCACAGGGAAACGTTTTTCTTCCGTTGGGCAGACACTGGGCTGGGTTTTGGTTCTGGAGTTCCTAGTCCGAGGGCTTGTTTGCCAGGAGTGTGAGGAAGGAAGTCTGAAAACACAAGCTAGCGTGAGGTTTGGGACCGAGGTCACGGCATGCCCACTCTGCAGAGGCTGAATCGGGATCTCCTGCACTGAGGTCACGTCAACTATGAGACGTGCCTCAGGCTAGAGTTCTTGTCCAGCATGGCCTCTTCCTGAAGGGTGTGGGGGCTTCATGAGGCCAGAAAGTTTTGCCTACGATGGGATTTGTGAACTGCTCCAAAACTGAAGGTTACCTTCTGCACGACAGTCGAGTCCTATTGGATGGTTCCAAGAGGCCCATATGGAAAGACTCGAGAGCAGGTGTCTAAGCATGGATGCCTGGGAACGCCACCTCATATTCCCACTCTTTAGTCAGGACAAGGCAGGCTCAATCTGCGGGCTCCTGGGTGAGCTACCCAGAGGGGAGAGTTGAAATGGACTCTCCTGAAGATGAGTCCTACTGTGGCTTGGTGGCCTGGGAGACCTTGGAATGTGGAGGTGGCTCAGGGACTCTGCAGGATTCTCCAACATGAGGTGTTTGACACGGCTCCAACAAGGAAACTTCCCATGTGGAGACGAGAGGAGTTCTGTTCCGTGCCTCAGGAAAGCCCCATACCCTGTTCTTCGAACCAAAGCCTCTGAGGAGTGACACCTGGAAACCAAAGTAAGAGTTGAGACTACGGCCTAAAGGCCTGTCCGGCTCAACCTTCTATCTCTGTTGTCATCTGTGTGCATGCATTCATGGATGTAGCTGCTCAGCTTGTGTCCGAATGCCCCTGTGAGTCCAGTGAGGCTCCCAGTAGTGGGATGTCCTCGGAGGCCTTGAGGTTTCTCATATTCTGGAGGTGTGTGGCCAAAGGAATGGACACAGTTTCCCAGGAGAGAGCAGGCACGGTCCTGTGGTATGGCTCCAGAGGACCCAGCCTAGAGGCTCTGTTTGCCAGGGCTGGGGGACAGATGTCTGAAAAAGCAAACTTGGCTCAGCTAGGGGCCAATGTAATGGCAGGCCTGATCTCTAGTCCGTGAGGGGAGATCCTCTGGAAATCAAAGTAGGGCAAGTGGGAGGCAGTCACTCAGGATTTTGTCTCTGGGTGTTGCGTTTACAGTGTCCGGTCAGGGTAGGGGTTGTCTCAGAGGCCGAGGAAGAGCCTTCCTCTCAGGGGATTGTCCAAGCTCCCAAGTGTTTGTGTTCATTCTGTGGGAATGAAGAGTACTGTTTTCTGCCACAGGGGACCCCCCAGGAGAGGGACTCTAGAGCACAGCAGTGGGTTCCCTCAACTGGAATACACACCATCTAGTTAGTCCTGGGTGCCTATGGGCATGGCAAGCCACATATGCGGGCTCTTGGTCCAGTCACTGAGAGGCGTTACTTGAATAAGGTACTCACGCTGAGGGTCACAATGTGTGTTTGTGCCCAAGGCGGCCCTCACGCTTGGGCGTGGCCTCATGGGCCATGCCGTTTTCTCCTACACTGAAGGTTTGACTCACTGCCAGCAGCAAGGTTTCTTGCCAGGGGGAAGGAGGGGTTCTGACTTGTGCATCAGGTTCCCCCCTGTGCAGGGATTGGAGATAAGGTCTAGGTTCCGATGACTGAAAACCCAGGTTGGGAATGGATGGTGGCCTAAGGCAGTGGCGGGTCCAATGTGCTGGGTGTGCAGCCAGCTGTGTCGGTGTCTGTTGGAAGGTCTGGGCTCAGGCTATTTGCGACAGAGCATCACTGTTTAAGGTAGCCTATGCAATTGGGGTGTTGCCGAGGGCCAAGCAGTTTGATCCTCATTTGGGGTTTCTGGGCAGCGCCATAGACAATGTTTTTCTCCTGGGAGGCAGGCACAGTGCTTCATTGTGGCCCCAGAATTCCCAGTAGGGAGGGTTTGTGGGCCAGGAGTGTGAGGACGGAAGTCTGAAAACACAAGCTAGTGTGAGGATTGGAGCCAAGGGCAGAGCAGGCCCACTCTGCAGAGGCTGAATCAAAATCTCCTGCATCTGAAGTCAGGCTGAGGATCAGACGTTGGCTGAGGCTGGAGTATGTGTCCATGATGGCACCTTCATGAAGTGGGGGCCTCATGAGGCCAAGGAAGTTTTCCCACGCTGAGTTTGGAGGTTGCCCCAAACCACAAGGTTTCCTTCTGCGGGACATTCGAGTCCTGTTGCATGGCTCCAGGACATACCATATGGAAGGACTGGAGAGCAGGGTTCGAAGGATGGATCCCTGTACAGCATGCCTCGCATTCCCATTGGCTATTAGCGACAAGATATGTTTGATCTGCTGCCTCTGGAACACGCGACCCAGGGGGCTGAGTTGAAATGGCCTCTCCTGAGGATGCGTCATAATGTGCGTTTGGGTCCATGGAGACCTTGGAATGTGCTGGTTGTTCAGTGGCCCTGCGGAACTCTCCTACCTGAAGTGTTTGATACATCCCAGTAAGAAAGCTGCCCATGTGGAGATGAGAGATGTTTGGTTTGGTGCCTCAGAAAAGCCCCATGTGCTGGTCTACGAAAACAGTCCTCTGAGAACGGAAACATGGAAACCAAAGCTAAGGTTCAGATTAGGGCCTGGGGGCCTGTCCATTTCAACCTTCTGTCTCTGGGGACGCTGTCTGAGAGTCTAAGTGGAGATAGTTGCTCCGCTGGTGTCAGAGAGCCCCTCTTAGTCCAGGGGGGCCTACCCTATTGATGGCCTCAGGGGCCTTGGAGCTTTTCCCTAACCTGTAGTGTTGTGGTCAATGGATTGGGCACACTTTCCTTGGAGAGGGCAGGCACAATCTTTCGCTGTGGCCCTAGAGGCCCTAGCCTGGAGGTGTGTGGGTCCAGGCTGTGGGCACAGAAGTCTGAATACACAAACTCAGCTTAGGAGTGGGGCCTAGGGTATGGCCGGCCGGATGTACAGCCCGAGAGGGAGCTCCTGGGCCTCTGAAACAAGGGCGAGTGGGAGGCGTTCCTTCAGGCTTTTGTCTCTGGATGTTGTGTCCGGGATAGCCGTGGATTGGAGCGGTGGCCTCAGGTACTGTGGACGAGTATCCCTCTCTGGGGATTTGTCCCAGCTCCCAAGAGTTTGGGGTCATTTTGTGGGAAGGGTGGAGTCGTGTTGTCTGGCTCATGGGTCTCTCCAAGAAAGGGATTCCAGAGCAGAGCTCCAGGTACGGGCGGGGCGACTGGAAAATTCAAACCGTGGTGAGGATTGGGTGCATAGGGGCTTGGCAAGCCCCATATGTGGGCTCTTGGTCCAGGCCCTGACAGGCCTTTCTTTGACATGGGGCTCATGCTGAGGATCACAGTGTGAATTTGTGCCCAAGCAGCACTCAAGTTTGGGCGTGGCATCAGGGGCCATGAAGGTTTCTCCCACCCTGAAGGTGTGACTCCATGCCAAGAGCAAGCTTGACAGCCATGGGGAAGGAGGAGTTCTGTTTTGTGCTTGCTATACCCAGCTGTGTGGAGAATTGATATAATGTCTAGGTTCAGATATCTGAAAACCAAGGTTAGGAAGAGGTGACGGCATAAGACCATGGCGTGTCCAAAGTGCTGGGTGTGCGGCCAGCTGTCTCCTTGTCTGTCTGGACGTCTGGCTTCAGGCTGTGTCAGGCAGAGCATGAGTGCCCAGAGCAGCCTATCCAGTTCGGGTACCGTCGAGGCCCGAGCAGGTTGATCCTCATCTGGGTTTTCTGGAGAGCCCCACAGGGAAACGTTTTTCTTCCGTTGGGCAGACACTGGGCTGGGTTGTGGTTCCGGAGTTCCTAGTCCGGAGGGCTTGTTTGCCAGGAGTGTGAGGAAGGAAGTCTGAAAACACAAGCTAGCGTGAGGTTTGGGACCGAGGTCACGGCATGCCCACTCTGCAGAGGCTGAATCGGGATCTCCTGCACTGAGGTCACGTCAACTATGAGACGTGCCTCAGGCTAGAGTTCTTGTCCAGCATGGCCTCTTCCTGAAGGGTGTGGGGGCTTCATGAGGCCAGAAAGTTTTGCCTACGATGGGATTTGTGAACTGCTCCAAAACTGAAGGTTACCTTCTGCACGACAGTCGAGTCCTATTGGATGGTTCCAAGAGGCCCCATATGGAAAGACTCGAGAGCAGGTGTCTAAGCATGGATGCCTGGGAACGCCACCTCATATTCCCACTCTTTAGTCAGGACAAGGCAGGCTCAATCTGCGGGCTCCTGGGTGAGCTCCCCAGAGGGGAGAGTTGAAATGGACTCTCCTGAAGATGAGTCCTACTGTGGCTTGGTGGCCTGGGAGACCTTGGAATGTGGAGGTGGCTCAGGGACTCTGCAGGATTCTCCAACATGAGGTGTTTGACACGGCTCCAACAAGGAAACTTCCCATGTGGAGACGAGAGGAGTTCTGTTCCGTGCCTCAGGAAAGCCCCATACCCTGTTCTTCGAACCAAAGCCTCTGAGGAGTGACACCTGGAAACCAAAGTAAGAGTTGAGACTACGGCCTAAAGGCCTGTCCGGCTCAACCTTCTATCTCTGTTGTCATCTGTGTGCATGCATTCATGGATGTAGCTGCTCAGCTTGTGTCCGAATGCCCCTGTGAGTCCAGTGAGGCTCCCAGTAGTGGGATGTCCTCGGAGGCCTTGAGGTTTCTCATATTCTGGAGGTGTGTGGCCAAAGGAATGGACACAGTTTCCCAGGAGAGAGCAGGCACGGTCCTGTGGTATGGCTCAAGAGGACCCAGCCTAGAGGCTCTGTTTGCCAGGGCTGGGGGACAGATGTCTGAAAAAGCAAACTTGGCTCAGCTAGGGGCCAATGTAATGGCAGGCCTGATCTCTAGTCCGTGAGGGGAGATCCTCTGGAAATCAAAGTAGGGCAAGTGGGAGGCAGTCACTCAGGATTTTGTCTCTGGGTGTTGCGTTTACAGTGTCCGGTCAGGGTAGGGGTTGTCTCAGAGGCCGAGGAAGAGCCTTCCTCTCAGGGGATTGTCCAAGCTCCCAAGTGTTTGTGTTCATTCTGTGGGAATGAAGAGTACTGTTTTCTGCCACAGGGGACCCCCCAGGAGAGGGACTCTAGAGCACAGCAGTGGGTTCCCTCAACTGGAATACACACCATCTAGTTAGTCCTGGGTGCCTATGGGCATGGCAAGCCACATATGCGGGCTCTTGGTCCAGTCACTGAGAGGCGTTACTTGAATAAGGTACTCACGCTGAGGGTCACAATGTGTGTTTGTGCCCAAGGCGGCCCTCACGCTTGGGCGTGGCCTCATGGGCCATGCCGTTTTCTCCTACACTGAAGGTTTGACTCACTGCCAGCAGCAAGGTTTCTTGCCAGGGGGAAGGAGGGGTTCTGACTTGTGCATCAGGTTCCCCCCTGTGCAGGGATTGGAGATAAGGTCTAGGTTCCGATGACTGAAAACCCAGGTTGGGAATGGATGGTGGCCTAAGGCAGTGGCGGGTCCAATGTGCTGGGTGTGCAGCCAGCTGTGTCGGTGTCTGTTGGAAGGTCTGGGCTCAGGCTATTTGCGACAGAGCATCACTGTTTAAGGTAGCCTATGCAATTGGGGTGTTGCCGAGGGCCAAGCAGTTTGATCCTCATTTGGGGTTTCTGGGCAGCGCCATAGACAATGTTTTTCTCCTGGGAGGCAGGCACAGTGCTTCATTGTGGCCCCAGAATTCCCAGTAGGGAGGGTTTGTGGGCCAGGAGTGTGAGGACGGAAGTCTGAAAACACAAGCTAGTGTGAGGATTGGAGCCAAGGGCAGAGCAGGCCCACTCTGCAGAGGCTGAATCAAAATCTCCTGCATCTGAAGTCAGGCTGAGGATCAGACGTTGGCTGAGGCTGGAGTATGTGTCCATGATGGCACCTTCATGAAGTGGGGGCCTCATGAGGCCAAGGAAGTTTTCCCACGCTGAGTTTGGAGGTTGCCCCAAACCACAAGGTTTCCTTCTGCGGGACATTCGAGTCCTGTTGCATGGCTCCAGGACATACCATATGGAAGGACTGGAGAGCAGGGTTCGAAGGATGGATCCCTGTACAGCATGCCTCGCATTCCCATTGGCTATTAGCGACAAGATATGTTTGATCTGCTGCCTCTGGAACACGCGACCCAGGGGGCTGAGTTGAAATGGCCTCTCCTGAGGATGCGTCATAATGTGCGTTTGGGTCCATGGAGACCTTGGAATGTGCTGGTTGTTCAGTGGCCCTGCGGAACTCTCCTACCTGAAGTGTTTGATACATCCCAGTAAGAAAGCTGCCCATGTGGAGATGAGAGATGTTTGGTTTGGTGCCTCAGAAAAGCCCCATGTGCTGGTCTACGAAAACAGTCCTCTGAGAACGGAAACATGGAAACCAAAGCTAAGGTTCAGATTAGGGCCTGGGGGCCTGTCCATTTCAACCTTCTGTCTCTGGGGACGCTGTCTGAGAGTCTAAGTGGAGATAGTTGCTCCGCTGGTGTCAGAGAGCCCCTCTTAGTCCAGGGGGGCCTACCCTATTGATGGCCTCAGGGGCCTTGGAGCTTTTCCCTAACCTGTAGTGTTGTGGTCAATGGATTGGGCACACTTTCCTTGGAGAGGGCAGGCACAATCTTTCGCTGTGGCCCTAGAGGCCCTAGCCTGGAGGTGTGTGGGTCCAGGCTGTGGGCACAGAAGTCTGAATACACAAACTCAGCTTAGGAGTTTCGCCTAGGGTATGGCAGGCCGGATGTACAGCCCGAGAGGGAGCTCCTGGGCCTCTGAAACAAGGGCGAGTGGGAGGCGTTCCTTCAGGCTTTTGTCTCTGGATGTTGTGTCCGGGATAGCCGTGGATTGGAGCGGTGGCCTCAGGTACTGTGGACGAGTATCCCTCTCTGGGGATTTGTCCCAGCTCCCAAGAGTTTGGGGTCATTTTGTGGGAAGGGTGGAGTCGTGTTGTCTGGCTCATGGGTCTCTCCAAGAAAGGGATTCCAGAGCAGAGCTCCAGGTACGGGCGGGGCGACTGGAAAATTCAAACCGTGGTGAGGATTGGGTGCATAGGGGCTTGGCAAGCCCCATATGTGGGCTCTTGGTCCAGGCCCTGACAGGCCTTTCTTTGACATGGGGCTCATGCTGAGGATCACAGTGTGAATTTGTGCCCAAGCAGCACTCAAGTTTGGGCGTGGCATCAGGGGCCATGAAGGTTTCTCCCACCCTGAAGGTGTGACTCCATGCCAAGAGCAAGCTTGACAGCCATGGGGAAGGAGGAGTTCTGTTTTGTGCTTGCTATACCCAGCTGTGTGGAGAATTGATATAATGTCTAGGTTCAGATATCTGAAAACCAAGGTTAGGAAGAGGTGACGGCATAAGACCATGGCGTGTCCAAAGTGCTGGGTGTGCGGCCAGCTGTCTCCTTGTCTGTCTGGACGTCTGGCTTCAGGCTGTGTCAGGCAGAGCATGAGTGCCCAGAGCAGCCTATCCAGTTCGGGTACCGTCGAGGCCCGAGCAGGTTGATCCTCATCTGGGTTTTCTGGAGAGCCCCACAGGGAAACGTTTTTCTTCCGTTGGGCAGACACTGGGCTGGGTTGTGGTTCCGGAGTTCCTAGTCCGGAGGGCTTGTTTGCCAGGAGTGTGAGGAAGGAAGTCTGAAAACACAAGCTAGCGTGAGGTTTGGGACCGAGGTCACGGCATGCCCACTCTGCAGAGGCTGAATCGGGATCTCCTGCACTGAGGTCATGTCAACTATGAGACGTGCCTCAGGCTAGAGTTCTTGTCCAGCATGGCCTCTTCCTGAAGGGTGTGGGGGCTTCATGAGGCCAGAAAGTTTTGCCTACGATGGGATTTGTGAACTGCTCCAAAACTGAAGGTTACCTTCTGCACGACAGTCGAGTCCTATTGGATGGTTCCAAGAGGCCCCATATGGAAAGACTCGAGAGCAGGTGTCTAAGCATGGATGCCTGGGAACGCCACCTCATATTCCCACTCTTTAGTCAGGACAAGGCAGGCTCAATCTGCGGGCTCCTGGGTGAGCTCCCCAGAGGGGAGAGTTGAAATGGACTCTCCTGAAGATGAGTCCTACTGTGGCTTGGTGGCCTGGGAGACCTTGGAATGTGGAGGTGGCTCAGGGACTCTGCAGGATTCTCCAACATGAGGTGTTTGACACGGCTCCAACAAGGAAACTTCCCATGTGGAGACGAGAGGAGTTCTGTTCCGTGCCTCAGGAAAGCCCCATACCCTGTTCTTCGAACCAAAGCCTCTGAGGAGTGACACCTGGAAACCAAAGTAAGAGTTGAGACTACGGCCTAAAGGCCTGTCCGGCTCAACCTTCTATCTCTGTTGTCATCTGTGTGCATGCATTCATGGATGTAGCTGCTCAGCTTGTGTCCGAATGCCCCTGTGAGTCCAGTGAGGCTCCCAGTAGTGGGATGTCCTCGGAGGCCTTGAGGTTTCTCATATTCTGGAGGTGTGTGGCCAAAGGAATGGACACAGTTTCCCAGGAGAGAGCAGGCACGGTCCTGTGGTATGGCTCCAGAGGACCCAGCCTAGAGGCTCTGTTTGCCAGGGCTGGGGGACAGATGTCTGAAAAAGCAAACTTGGCTCAGCTAGGGGCCAATGTAATGGCAGGCCTGATCTCTAGTCCGTGAGGGGAGATCCTCTGGAAATCAAAGTAGGGCAAGTGGGAGGCAGTCACTCAGGATTTTGTCTCTGGGTGTTGCGTTTACAGTGTCCGGTCAGGGTAGGGGTTGTCTCAGAGGCCGAGGAAGAGCCTTCCTCTCAGGGGATTGTCCAAGCTCCCAAGTGTTTGTGTTCATTCTGTGGGAATGAAGAGTACTGTTTTCTGCCACAGGGGACCCCCCAGGAGAGGGACTCTAGAGCACAGCAGTGGGTTCCCTCAACTGGAATACACACCATCTAGTTAGTCCTGGGTGCCTATGGGCATGGCAAGCCACATATGCGGGCTCTTGGTCCAGTCACTGAGAGGCGTTACTTGAATAAGGTACTCACGCTGAGGGTCACAATGTGTGTTTGTGCCCAAGGCGGCCCTCACGCTTGGGCGTGGCCTCATGGGCCATGCCGTTTTCTCCTACACTGAAGGTTTGACTCACTGCCAGCAGCAAGGTTTCTTGCCAGGGGGAAGGAGGGGTTCTGACTTGTGCATCAGGTTCCCCCCTGTGCAGGGATTGGAGATAAGGTCTAGGTTCCGATGACTGAAAACCCAGGTTGGGAATGGATGGTGGCCTAAGGCAGTGGCGGGTCCAATGTGCTGGGTGTGCAGCCAGCTGTGTCGGTGTCTGTTGGAAGGTCTGGGCTCAGGCTATTTGCGACAGAGCATCACTGTTTAAGGTAGCCTATGCAATTGGGGTGTTGCCGAGGGCCAAGCAGTTTGATCCTCATTTGGGGTTTCTGGGCAGCGCCATAGACAATGTTTTTCTCCTGGGAGGCAGGCACAGTGCTTCATTGTGGCCCCAGAATTCCCAGTAGGGAGGGTTTGTGGGCCAGGAGTGTGAGGACGGAAGTCTGAAAACACAAGCTAGTGTGAGGATTGGAGCCAAGGGCAGAGCAGGCCCACTCTGCAGAGGCTGAATCAAAATCTCCTGCATCTGAAGTCAGGCTGAGGATCAGACGTTGGCTGAGGCTGGAGTATGTGTCCATGATGGCACCTTCATGAAGTGGGGGCCTCATGAGGCCAAGGAAGTTTTCCCACGCTGAGTTTGGAGGTTGCCCCAAACCACAAGGTTTCCTTCTGCGGGACATTCGAGTCCTGTTGCATGGCTCCAGGACATACCATATGGAAGGACTGGAGAGCAGGGTTCGAAGGATGGATCCCTGTACAGCATGCCTCGCATTCCCATTGGCTATTAGCGACAAGATATGTTTGATCTGCTGCCTCTGGAACACGCGACCCAGGGGGCTGAGTTGAAATGGCCTCTCCTGAGGATGCGTCATAATGTGCGTTTGGGTCCATGGAGACCTTGGAATGTGCTGGTTGTTCAGTGGCCCTGCGGAACTCTCCTACCTGAAGTGTTTGATACATCCCAGTAAGAAAGCTGCCCATGTGGAGATGAGAGATGTTTGGTTTGGTGCCTCAGAAAAGCCCCATGTGCTGGTCTACGAAAACAGTCCTCTGAGAACGGAAACATGGAAACCAAAGCTAAGGTTCAGATTAGGGCCTGGGGGCCTGTCCATTTCAACCTTCTGTCTCTGGGGACGCTGTCTGAGAGTCTAAGTGGAGATAGTTGCTCCGCTGGTGTCAGAGAGCCCCTCTTAGTCCAGGGGGGCCTACCCTATTGATGGCCTCAGGGGCCTTGGAGCTTTTCCCTAACCTGTAGTGTTGTGGTCAATGGATTGGGCACACTTTCCTTGGAGAGGGCAGGCACAATCTTTCGCTGTGGCCCTAGAGGCCCTAGCCTGGAGGTGTGTGGGTCCAGGCTGTGGGCACAGAAGTCTGAATACACAAACTCAGCTTAGGAGTGGCGCCTAGGGTATGGCAGGCCGGATGTACAGCCCGAGAGGGAGCTCCTGGGCCTCTGAAACAAGGGCGAGTGGGAGGCGTTCCTTCAGGCTTTTGTCTCTGGATGTTGTGTCCGGGATAGCCGTGGATTGGAGCGGTGGCCTCAGGTACTGTGGACGAGTATCCCTCTCTGGGGATTTGTCCCAGCTCCCAAGAGTTTGGGGTCATTTTGTGGGAAGGGTGGAGTCGTGTTGTCTGGCTCATGGGTCTCTCCAAGAAAGGGATTCCAGAGCAGAGCTCCAGGTACGGGCGGGGCGACTGGAAAATTCAAACCGTGGTGAGGATTGGGTGCATAGGGGCTTGGCAAGCCCCATATGTGGGCTCTTGGTCCAGGCCCTGACAGGCCTTTCTTTGACATGGGGCTCATGCTGAGGATCACAGTGTGAATTTGTGCCCAAGCAGCACTCAAGTTTGGGCGTGGCATCAGGGGCCATGAAGGTTTCTCCCACCCTGAAGGTGTGACTCCATGCCAAGAGCAAGCTTGACAGCCATGGGGAAGGAGGAGTTCTGTTTTGTGTTTGCTATACCCAGCTGTGTGGAGAATTGATATAATGTCTAGGTTCAGATATCTGAAAACCAAGGTTAGGAAGAGGTGACGGCATAAGACCATGGCGTGTCCAAAGTGCTGGGTGTGCGGCCAGCTGTCTCCTTGTCTGTCTGGACGTCTGGCTTCAGGCTGTGTCAGGCAGAGCATGAGTGCCCAGAGCAGCCTATCCAGTTCGGGTACCGTCGAGGCCCGAGCAGGTTGATCCTCATCTGGGTTTTCTGGAGAGCCCCACAGGGAAACGTTTTTCTTCCGTTGGGCAGACACTGGGCTGGGTTGTGGTTCCGGAGTTCCTAGTCCGGAGGGCTTGTTTGCCAGGAGTGTGAGGAAGGAAGTCTGAAAACACAAGCTAGCGTGAGGTTTGGGACCGAGGTCACGGCATGCCCACTCTCCAGAGGCTGAATCGGGATCTCCTGCACTGAGGTCATGTCAACTATGAGACGTGCCTCAGGCTAGAGTTCTTGTCCAGCATGGCCTCTTCCTGAAGGGTGTGGGGGCTTCATGAGGCCAGAAAGTTTTGCCTACGATGGGATTTGTGAACTGCTCCAAAACTGAAGGTTACCTTCTGCACGACAGTCGAGTCCTATTGGATGGTTCCAAGAGGCCCCATATGGAAAGACTTGAGAGCAGGTGTCTAAGCATGGATGCCTGGGAACGCCACCTCATATTCCCACTCTTTAGTCAGGACAAGGCAGGCTCAATCTGCGGGCTCCTGGGTGAGCTCCCCAGAGGGGAGAGTTGAAATGGACTCTCCTGAAGATGAGTCCTACTGTGGCTTGGTGGCCTGGGAGACCTTGGAATGTGGAGGTGGCTCAGGGACTCTGCAGGATTCTCCAACATGAGGTGTTTGACACGGCTCCAACAAGGAAACTTCCCATGTGGAGACGAGAGGAGTTCTGTTCCGTGCCTCAGGAAAGCCCCATACCCTGTTCTTCGAACCAAAGCCTCTGAGGAGTGACACCTGGAAACCAAAGTAAGAGTTGAGACTACGGCCTAAAGGCCTGTCCGGCTCAACCTTCTATCTCTGTTGTCATCTGTGTGCATGCATTCATGGATGTAGCTGCTCAGCTTGTGTCCGAATGCCCCTGTGAGTCCAGTGAGGCTCCCAGTAGTGGGATGTCCTCGGAGGCCTTGAGGTTTCTCATATTCTGGAGGTGTGTGGCCAAAGGAATGGACACAGTTTCCCAGGAGAGAGCAGGCACGGTCCTGTGGTATGGCTCCAGAGGACCCAGCCTAGAGGCTCTGTTTGCCAGGGCTGTGGGGACAGATGTCTGAAAAAGCAAACTTGGCTCAGCTAGGGGCCAATGTAATGGCAGGCCTGATCTCTAGTCCGTGAGGGGAGATCCTCTGGAAATCAAAGTAGGGCAAGTGGGAGGCAGTCACTCAGGATTTTGTCTCTGGGTGTTGCGTTTACAGTGTCCGGTCAGGGTAGGGGTTGTCTCAGAGGCCGAGGAAGAGCCTTCCTCTCAGGGGATTGTCCAAGCTCCCAAGTGTTTGTGTTCATTCTGTGGGAATGAAGAGTACTGTTTTCTGCCACAGGGGACCCCCCAGGAGAGGGACTCTAGAGCACAGCAGTGGGTTCCCTCAACTGGAATACACACCATCTAGTTAGTCCTGGGTGCCTACGGGCATGGCAAGCCACATATGCGGGCTCTTGGTCCAGTCACTGAGAGGCGTTACTTGAATAAGGTACTCACGCTGAGGGTCACAATGTGTGTTTGTGCCCAAGGCGGCCCTCACGCTTGGGCGTGGCCTCATGGGCCATGCCGTTTTCTCCTACACTGAAGGTTTGACTCACTGCCAGCAGCAAGGTTTCTTGCCAGGGGGAAGGAGGGGTTCTGACTTGTGCATCAGGTTCCCCCCTGTGCAGGGATTGGAGATAAGGTCTAGGTTCCGATGACTGAAAACCCAGGTTGGGAATGGATGGTGGCCTAAGGCAGTGGCGGGTCCAATGTGCTGGGTGTGCAGCCAGCTGTGTCGGTGTCTGTTGGAAGGTCTGGGCTCAGGCTATTTGCGACAGAGCATCACTGTTTAAGGTAGCCTATGCAATTGGGGTGTTGCCGAGGGCCAAGCAGTTTGATCCTCATTTGGGGTTTCTGGGCAGCGCCATAGACAATGTTTTTCTCCTGGGAGGCAGGCACAGTGCTTCATTGTGGCCCCAGAATTCCCAGTACGGAGGGTTTGTGGGCCAGGAGTGTGAGGACGGAAGTCTGAAAACACAAGCTAGTGTGAGGATTGGAGCCAAGGGCAGAGCAGGCCCACTCTGCAGAGGCTGAATCAAAATCTCCTGCATCTGAAGTCAGGCTGAGGATCAGACGTTGGCTGAGGCTGGAGTATGTGTCCATGATGGCACCTTCATGAAGTGGGGGCCTCATGAGGCCAAGGAAGTTTTCCCACGCTGAGTTTGGAGGTTGCCCCAAACCACAAGGTTTCCTTCTGCGGGACATTCGAGTCCTGTTGCATGGCTCCAGGACATACCATATGGAAGGACTGGAGAGCAGGGTTCGAAGGATGGATCCCTGTACAGCATGCCTCGCATTCCCATTGGCTATTAGCGACAAGATATGTTTGATCTGCTGCCTCTGGAACACGCGACCCAGGGGGCTGAGTTGAAATGGCCTCTCCTGAGGATGCGTCATAATGTGCGTTTGGGTCCATGGAGACCTTGGAATGTGCTGGTTGTTCAGTGGCCCTGCGGAACTCTCCTACCTGAAGTGTTTGATACATCCCAGTAAGAAAGCTGCCCATGTGGAGATGAGAGATGTTTGGTTTGGTGCCTCAGAAAAGCCCCATGTGCTGGTCTACGAAAACAGTCCTCTGAGAACGGAAACATGGAAACCAAAGCTAAGGTTCAGATTAGGGCCTGGGGGCCTGTCCATTTCAACCTTCTGTCTCTGGGGACACTGTCTGAGAGTCTAAGTGGAGATAGTTGCTCCGCTGGTGTCAGAGAGCCCCTCTTAGTCCAGGGGGGCCTACACTATTGATGGCCTCAGGGGCCTTGGAGCTTTTCCCTAACCTGTAGTGTTGTGGTCAATGGATTGGTCACACTTTCCTTGGAGAGGGCAGGCACAATCTTTCGCTGTGGCCCTAGAGGCCCTAGCCTGGAGGTGTGTGGGTCCAGGCTGTGGGCACAGAAGTCTGAATACACCAACTCAGCTTAGGAGTGGCGCCTAGGGTATGGCAGGCCGGATGTACAGCCCGAGAGGGAGCTCCTGGGCCTCTGAAACAAGGGCGAGTGGGAGGCGTTCCTTCAGGCTTTTGTCTCTGGATGTTGTGTCCGGGATAGCCGTGGATTGGAGCGGTGGCCTCAGGTACTGTGGACGAGTATCCCTCTCTGGGGATTTGTCCCAGCTCCCAAGAGTTTGGGGTCATTTTGTGGGAAGGGTGGAGTCGTGTTGTCTGGCTCATGGGTCTCTCCAAGAAAGGGATTCCAGAGCAGAGCTCCAGGTACGGGCGGGGCGACTGGAAAATTCAAACCGTGGTGAGGATTGGGTGCATAGGGGCTTGGCAAGCCCCATATGTGGGCTCTTGGTCCAGGCCCCGACAGGCTTTCTTTGACATGGGGCTCATGCTGAGGATCACAGTGTGAATTTGTGCCCAAGCAGCACTCAAGTTTGGGCGTGGCATCAGGGGCCATGAAGGATTCTCCCACCCTGAAGGTGTGACTCCATGCCAAGAGCAAGCTTGACAGCCATGGGGAAGGAGGAGTTCTGTTTTGTGCTTGCTATACCCAGCTGTGTGGAGAATTGATATAATGTCTAGGTTCAGATATCTGAAAACCAAGGTTAGGAAGAGGTGACGGCATAAGACCATGGCGTGTCCAAAGTGCTGGGTGTGCGGCCAGCTGTCTCCTTGTCTGTCTGGACGTCTGGCTTCAGGCTGTGTCAGGCAGAGCATGAGTGCCCAGAGCAGCCTATCCAGTTCGGGTACCGTCGAGGCCCGAGCAGGTTGATCCTCATCTGGGTTTTCTGGAGAGCCCCACAGGGAAACGTTTTTCTTCCGTTGGGCAGACACTGGGCTGGGTTGTGGTTCCGGAGTTCCTAGTCCGGAGGGCTTGTTTGCCAGGAGTGTGAGGAAGGAAGTCTGAAAACACAAGCTAGCGTGAGGTTTGGGACCGAGGTCACGGCATGCCCACTCTGCAGAGGCTGAATCGGGATCTCCTGCACTGAGGTCATGTCAACTATGAGACGTGCCTCAGGCTAGAGTTCTTGTCCAGCATGGCCTCTTCCTGAAGGGTGTGGGGGCTTCATGAGGCCAGAAAGTTTTGCCTACGATGGGATTTGTGAACTGCTCCAAAACTGAAGGTTACCTTCTGCACGACAGTCGAGTCCTATTGGATGGTTCCAAGAGGCCCCATATGGAAAGACTCGAGAGCAGGTGTCTAAGCATGGATGCCTGGGAACGCCACCTCATATTCCCACTCTTTAGTCAGGACAAGGCAGGCTCAATCTGCGGGCTCCTGGGTGAGCTACCCAGAGGGGAGAGTTGAAATGGACTCTCCTGAAGATGAGTCCTACTGTGGCTTGGTGGCCTGGGAGACCTTGGAATGTGGAGGTGGCTCAGGGACTCTGCAGGATTCTCCAACATGAGGTGTTTGACACGGCTCCAACAAGGAAACTTCCCATGTGGAGACGAGAGGAGTTCTGTTCCGTGCCTCAGGAAAGCCCCAAACCCTGTTCTTCGAACCAAAGCCTCTGAGGAGTGACACCTGGAAACCAAAGTAAGAGTTGAGACTACGGCCTAAAGGCCTGTCCGGCTCAACCTTCTATCTCTGTTGTCATCTGTGTGCATGCATTCATGGATGTAGCTGCTCAGCTTGTGTCCGAATGCCCCTGTGAGTCCAGTGAGGCTCCCAGTAGTGGGATGTCCTCGGAGGCCTTGAGGTTTCTCATATTCTGGAGGTGTGTGGCCAAAGGAATGGACACAGTTTCCCAGGAGAGAGCAGGCACGGTCCTGTGGTATGGCTCCAGAGGACCCAGCCTAGAGGCTCTGTTTGCCAGGGCTGGGGGACAGATGTCTGAAAAAGCAAACTTGGCTCAGCTAGGGGCCAATGTAATGGCAGGCCTGATCTCTAGTCCGTGAGGGGAGATCCTCTGGAAATCAAAGTAGGGCAAGTGGGAGGCAGTCACTCAGGATTTTGTCTCTGGGTGTTGCGTTTACAGTGTCCGGTCAGGGTAGGGGTTGTCTCAGAGGCCGAGGAAGAGCCTTCCTCTCAGGGGATTGTCCAAGCTCCCAAGTGTTTGTGTTCATTCTGTGGGAATGAAGAGTACTGTTTTCTGCCACAGGGGACCCCCCAGGAGAGGGACTCTAGAGCACAGCAGTGGGTTCCCTCAACTGGAATACACACCATCTAGTTAGTCCTGGGTGCCTACGGGCATGGCAAGCCACATATGCGGGCTCTTGGTCCAGTCACTGAGAGGCGTTACTTGAATAAGGTACTCACGCTGAGGGTCACAATGTGTGTTTGTGCCCAAGGCGGCCCTCACGCTTGGGCGTGGCCTCATGGGCCATGCCGTTTTCTCCTACACTGAAGGTTTGACTCACTGCCAGCAGCAAGGTTTCTTGCCAGGGGGAAGGAGGGGTTCTGACTTGTGCATCAGGTTCCCCCCTGTGCAGGGATTGGAGATAAGGTCTAGGTTCCGATGACTGAAAACCCAGGTTGGGAATGGATGGTGGCCTAAGGCAGTGGCGGGTCCAATGTGCTGGGTGTGCAGCCAGCTGTGTCGGTGTCTGTTGGAAGGTCTGGGCTCAGGCTATTTGCGACAGAGCATCACTGTTTAAGGTAGCCTATGCAATTGGGGTGTTGCCGAGGGCCAAGCAGTTTGATCCTCATTTGGGGTTTCTGGGCAGCGCCATAGACAATGTTTTTCTCCTGGGAGGCAGGCACAGTGCTTCATTGTGGCCCCAGAATTCCCAGTAGGGAGGGTTTGTGGGCCAGGAGTGTGAGGACGGAAGTCTGAAAACACAAGCTAGTGTGAGGATTGGAGCCAAGGGCAGAGCAGGCCCACTCTGCAGAGGCTGAATCAAAATCTCCTGCATCTGAAGTCAGGCTGAGGATCAGACGTTGGCTGAGGCTGGAGTATGTGTCCATGATGGCACCTTCATGAAGTGGGGGCCTCATGAGGCCAAGGAAGTTTTCCCACGCTGAGTTTGGAGGTTGCCCCAAACCACAAGGTTTCCTTCTGCGGGACATTCGAGTCCTGTTGCATGGCTCCAGGACATACCATATGGAAGGACTGGAGAGCAGGGTTCGAAGGATGGATCCCTGTACAGCATGCCTCGCATTCCCATTGGCTATTAGCGACAAGATATGTTTGATCTGCTGCCTCTGGAACACGCGACCCAGGGGGCTGAGTTGAAATGGCCTCTCCTGAGGATGCGTCATAATGTGCGTTTGGGTCCATGGAGACCTTGGAATGTGCTGGTTGTTCAGTGGCCCTGCGGAACTCTCCTACCTGAAGTGTTTGATACATCCCAGTAAGAAAGCTGCCCATGTGGAGATGAGAGAGGTTTGGTTTGGTGCCTCAGAAAAGCCCCATGTGCTGGTCTACGAAAACAGTCCTCTGAGAACGGAAACATGGAAACCAAAGCTAAGGTTCAGATTAGGGCCTGGGGGCCTGTCCATTTCAACCTTCTGTCTCTGGGGACACTGTCTGAGAGTCTAAGTGGAGATAGTTGCTCCGCTGGTGTCAGAGAGCCCCTCTTAGTCCAGGGGGGCCTACACTATTGATGGCCTCAGGGGCCTTGGAGCTTTTCCCTAACCTGTAGTGTTGTGGTCAATGGATTGGGCACACTTTCCTTGGAGAGGGCAGGCACAATCTTTCGCTGTGGCCCTAGAGGCCCTAGCCTGGAGGTGTGTGGGTCCAGGCTGTGGGCACAGAAGTCTGAATACACCAACTCAGCTTAGGAGTGGCGCCTAGGGTATGGCAGGCCCGATGTACAGCCCGAGAGGGAGCTCCTGGGCCTCTGAAACAAGGGCGAGTGGGAGGCGTTCCTTCAGGCTTTTGTCTCTGGATGTTGTGTCCGGGATAGCCGTGGATTGGAGCGGTGGCCTCAGGTACTGTGGACGAGTATCCCTCTCTGGGGATTTGTCCCAGCTCCCAAGAGTTTGGGGTCATTTTGTGGGAAGGGTGGAGTCGTGTTGTCTGGCTCATGGGTCTCTCCAAGAAAGGGATTCCAGAGCAGAGCTCCAGGTACGGGCGGGGCGACTGGAAAATTCAAACCGTGGTGAGGATTGGGTGCATAGGGGCTTGGCAAGCCCCATATGTGGGCTCTTGGTCCAGGCCCCGACAGGCCTTTCTTTGACATGGGGCTCATGCTGAGGATCACAGTGTGAATTTGTGCCCAAGCAGCACTCAAGTTTGGGCGTGGCATCAGGGGCCATGAAGGTTTCTCCCACCCTGAAGGTGTGACTCCATGCCAAGAGCAAGCTTGACAGCCATGGGGAAGGAGGAGTTCTGTTTTGTGCTTGCTATACCCAGCTGTGTGGAGAATTGATATAATGTCTAGGTTCAGATATCTGAAAACCAAGGTTAGGAAGAGGTGACGGCATAAGACCATGGCGTGTCCAAAGTGCTGGGTGTGCGGCCAGCTGTCTCCTTGTCTGTCTGGACGTCTGGCTTCAGGCTGTGTCAGGCAGAGCATGAGTGCCCAGAGCAGCCTATCCAGTTCGGGTACCGTCGAGGCCCGAGCAGGTTGATCCTCATCTGGGTTTTCTGGAGAGCCCCACAGGGAAACGTTTTTCTTCCGTTGGGCAGACACTGGGCTGGGTTGTGGTTCCGGAGTTCCTAGTCCGGAGGGCTTGTTTGCCAGGAGTGTGAGGAAGGAAGTCTGAAAACACAAGCTAGCGTGAGGTTTGGGACCGAGGTCACGGCATGCCCACTCTGCAGAGGCTGAATCGGGATCTCCTGCACTGAGGTCATGTCAACTATGAGACGTGCCTCAGGCTAGAGTTCTTGTCCAGCATGGCCTCTTCCTGAAGGGTGTAGGGGCTTCATGAGGCCAGAAAGTTTTGCCTACGATGGGATTTGTGAACTGCTCCAAAACTGAAGGTTACCTTCTGCACGACAGTCGAGTCCTATTGGATGGTTCCAAGAGGCCCATATGGAAAGACTCGAGAGCAGGTGTCTAAGCATGGATGCCTGGGAACGCCACCTCATATTCCCACTCTTTAGTCAGGACAAGGCAGGCTCAATCTGCGGGCTCCTGGGTGAGCTACCCAGAGGGGAGAGTTGAAATGGACTCTCCTGAAGATGAGTCCTACTGTGGCTTGGTGGCCTGGGAGACCTTGGAATGTGGAGGTGGCTCAGGGACTCTGCAGGATTCTCCAACATGAGGTGTTTGACACGGCTCCAACAAGGAAACTTCCCATGTGGAGACGAGAGGAGTTCTGTTCCGTGCCTCAGGAAAGCCCCAAACCCTGTTCTTCGAACCAAAGCCTCTGAGGAGTGACACCTGGAAACCAAAGTAAGAGTTGAGACTACGGCCTAAAGGCCTGTCCGGCTCAACCTTCTATCTCTGTTGTCATCTGTGTGCATGCATTCATGGATGTAGCTGCTCAGCTTGTGTCCGAATGCCCCTGTGAGTCCAGTGAGGCTCCCAGTAGTGGGATGTCCTCGGAGGCCTTGAGGTTTCTCATATTCTGGAGGTGTGTGGCCAAAGGAATGGACACAGTTTCCCAGGAGAGAGCAGGCACGGTCCTGTGGTATGGCTCCAGAGGACCCAGCTTAGAGGCTCTGTTTGCCAGGGCTGGGGGACAGATGTCTGAAAAAGCAAACTTGGCTCAGCTAGGGGCCAATGTAATGGCAGGCCTGATCTCTAGTCCGTGAGGGGAGATCCTCTGGAAATCAAAGTAGGGCAAGTGGGAGGCAGTCACTCAGGATTTTGTCTCTGGGTGTCGCGTTTACAGTGTCCGGTCAGGGTAGGGGTTGTCTCAGAGGCCGAGGAAGAGCCTTCCTCTCAGGGGATTGTCCAAGCTCCCAAGTGTTTGTGTTCATTCTGTGGGAATGAAGAGTACTGTTTTCTGCCACAGGGGACCCCCCAGGAGAGGGACTCTAGAGCACAGCAGTGGGTTCCCTCAACTGGAATACACACCATCTAGTTAGTCCTGGGTGCCTACGGGCATGGCAAGCCACATATGCGGGCTCTTGGTCCAGTCACTGAGAGGCGTTACTTGAATAAGGTACTCACGCTGAGGGTCACAATGTGTGTTTGTGCCCAAGGCGGCCCTCACGCTTGGGCGTGGCCTCATGGGCCATGCCATTTTCTCCTACACTGAAGGTTTGACTCACTGCCAGCAGCAAGGTTTCTTGCCAGGGGGAAGGAGGGGTTCTGACTTGTGCATCAGGTTCCCCCCTGTGCAGGGATTGGAGATAAGGTCTAGGTTCCGATGACTGAAAACCCAGGTTGGGAATGGATGGTGGCCTAAGGCAGTGGCGGGTCCAATGTGCTGGGTGTGCAGCCAGCTGTGTCGGTGTCTGTTGGAAGGTCTGGGCTCAGGCTATTTGCGACAGAGCATCACTGTTTAAGGTAGCCTATGCAATTGGGGTGTTGCCGAGGGCCAAGCAGTTTGATCCTCATTTGGGGTTTCTGGGCAGCGCCATAGACAATGTTTTTCTCCTGGGAGGCAGGCACAGTGCTTCATTGTGGCCCCAGAATTCCCAGTAGGGAGGGTTTGTGGGCCAGGAGTGTGAGGACGGAAGTCTGAAAACACAAGCTAGTGTGAGGATTGGAGCCAAGGGCAGAGCAGGCCCACTCTGCAGAGGCTGAATCAAAATCTCCTGCATCTGAAGTCAGGCTGAGGATCAGACGTTGGCTGAGGCTGGAGTATGTGTCCATGATGGCACCTTCATGAAGTGGGGGCCTCATGAGGCCAAGGAAGTTTTCCCACGCTGAGTTTGGAGGTTGCCCCAAACCACAAGGTTTCCTTCTGCGGGACATTCGAGTCCTGTTGCATGGCTCCAGGACATACCATATGGAAGGACTGGAGAGCAGGGTTCGAAGGATGGATCCCTGTACAGCATGCCTCGCATTCCCATTGGCTATTAGCGACAAGATATGTTTGATCTGCTGCCTCTGGAACACGCGACCCAGGGGGCTGAGTTGAAATGGCCTCTCCTGAGGATGCGTCATAATGTGCGTTTGGGTCCATGGAGACCTTGGAATGTGCTGGTTGTTCAGTGGCCCTGCGGAACTCTCCTACCTGAAGTGTTTGATACATCCCAGTAAGAAAGCTGCCCATGTGGAGATGAGAGATGTTTGGTTTGGTGCCTCAGAAAAGCCCCATGTGCTGGTCTACGAAAACAGTCCTCTGAGAACGGAAACATGGAAACCAAAGCTAAGGTTCAGATTAGGGCCTGGGGGCCTGTCCATTTCAACCATCTGTCTCTGGGGACACTGTCTGAGAGTCTAAGTGGAGATAGTTGCTCCGCTGGTGTCAGAGAGCCCCTCTTAGTCCAGGGGGGCCTACCCTATTGATGGCCTCAAGGGCCTTGGAGCTTTTCCCTAACCTGTAGTGTTGTGGTCAATGGATTGGGCACACTTTCCTTGGAGAGGGCAGGCACAATCTTTCGCTGTGGCCCTAGAGGCCCTATCCTGGAGGTGTGTGGGTCCAGGCTGTGGGCACAGAAGTCTGAATACACCAACTCAGCTTAGGAGTGGCGCCTAGGGTATGGCCGGCCGGATGTACAGCCCGAGAGGGAGCTCCTGGGCCTCTGAAACAAGGGCGAGTGGGAGGCGTTCCTTCAGGCTTTTGTCTCTGGATGTTGTGTCCGGGATAGCCGTGGATTGGAGCGGTGGCCTCAGGTACTGTGGACGAGTATCCCTCTCTGGGGATTTGTCCCAGCTCCCAAGAGTTTGGGGTCATTTTGTGGGAAGGTTGGAGTCGTGTTGTCTGGCTCATGGGTCTCTCCAAGAAAGAGATTCCAGAACAGAGCTCCAGGTACGGGCGGGGCGACTGGAAAATTCAAACCGTGGTGAGGATTGGGTGCATAGGGGCTTGGCAAGCCCCATATGTGGGCTCTTGGTCCAGGCCCTGACAGGCCTTTCTTTGACATGGGGCTCATGCTGAGGATCACAGTGTGAATTTGTGCCCAAGCAGCACTCAAGTTTGGGCGTGGCATCAGGGGCCATGAAGGTTTCTCCCACCCTGAAGGTGTGACTCCATGCCAAGAGCAAGCTTGACAGCCATGGGGAAGGAGGAGTTCTGTTTTGTGCTTGCTATACCCAGCTGTGTGGAGAATTGATATAATGTCTAGGTTCAGATATCTGAAAACCAAGGTTAGGAAGAGGTGACGGCATAAGACCATGGCGTGTCCAAAGTGCTGGGAGTGCGGCCAGCTGTCTCCTTGTCTGTCTGGACGTCTGGCTTCAGGCTGTGTCAGGCAGAGCATGAGTGCCCAGAGCAGCCTATCCAGTTCGGGTACCGTCGAGGCCCGAGCAGGTTGATCCTCATCTGGGTTTTCTGGAGAGCCCCACAGGGAAACGTTTTTCTTCCGTTGGGCAGACACTGGGCTGGGTTGTGGTTCCGGAGTTCCTAGTCCGGAGGGCTTGTTTGCCAGGAGTGTGAGGAAGGAAGTCTGAAAACACAAGCTAGCGTGAGGTTTGGGACCGAGGTCACGGCATGCCCACTCTGCAGAGGCTGAATCGGGATCTCCTGCACTGAGGTCATGTCAACTATGAGACGTGCCTCAGGCTAGAGTTCTTGTCCAGCATGGCCTCTTCCTGAAGGGTGTGGGGGCTTCATGAGGCCAGAAAGTTTTGCCTACGATGGGATTTGTGAACTGCTCCAAAACTGAAGGTTACCTTCTGCACGACAGTCGAGTCCTATTGGATGGTTCCAAGAGGCCCCATATGGAAAGACTCGAGAGCAGGTGTCTAAGCATGGATGCCTGGGAACGCCACCTCATATTCCCACTCTTTAGTCAGGACAAGGCAGGCTCAATCTGCGGGCTCCTGGGTGAGCTACCCAGAGGGGAGAGTTGAAATGGACTCTCCTGAAGATGAGTCCTACTGTGGCTTGGTGGCCTGGGAGACCTTGGAATGTGGAGGTGGCTCAGGGACTCTGCAGGATTCTCCAACATGAGGTGTTTGACACGGCTCCAACAAGGAAACTTCCCATGTGGAGACGAGAGGAGTTCTGTTCCGTGCCTCAGGAAAGCCCCATACCCTGTTCTTCGAACCAAAGCCTCTGAGGAGTGACACCTGGAAACCAAAGTAAGAGTTGAGACTACGGCCTAAAGGCCTGTCCGGCTCAACCTTCTATCTCTGTTGTCATCTGTGTGCATGCATTCATGGATGTAGCTGCTCAGCTTGTGTCCGAATGCCCCTGTGAGTCCAGTGAGGCTCCCAGTAGTGGGATGTCCTCGGAGGCCTTGAGGTTTCTCATATTCTGGAGGTGTGTGGCCAAAGGAATGGACACAGTTTCCCAGGAGAGAGCAGGCACGGTCCTGTGGTATGGCTCCAGAGGACCCAGCCTAGAGGCTGTGTTTGCCAGGGCTGGGGGGACAGATGTCTGAAAAAGCAAACTTGGCTCAGCTAGGGGCCAATGTAATGGCAGGCCTGATCTCTAGTCCGTGAGGGGAGATCCTCTGGAAATCAAAGTAGGGCAAGTGGGAGGCAGTCACTCAGGATTTTGTCTCTGGGTGTTGCGTTTACAGTGTCCGGTCAGGGTAGGGGTTGTCTCAGAGGCCGAGGAAGAGCCTTCCTCTCAGGGGATTGTCCAAGCTCCCAAGTGTTTGTGTTCATTCTGTGGGAATGAAGAGTACTGTTTTCTGCCACAGGGGACCCCCCAGGAGAGGGACTCTAGAGCACAGCAGTGGGTTCCCTCAACTGGAATACACACCATCTAGTTAGTCCTGGGTGCCTACGGGCATGGCAAGCCACATATGCGGGCTCTTGGTCCAGTCACTGAGAGGCGTTACTTGAATAAGGTACTCACGCTGAGGGTCACAATGTGTGTTTGTGCCCAAGGCGGCCCTCACGCTTGGGCGTGGCCTCATGGGCCATGCCGTTTTCTCCTACACTGAAGGTTTGACTCACTGCCAGCAGCAAGGTTTCTTGCCAGGGGGAAGGAGGGGTTCTGACTTGTGCATCAGGTTCCCCCCTGTGCAGGGATTGGAGATAAGGTCTAGGTTCCGATGACTGAAAACCCAGGTTGGGAATGGATGGTGGCCTAAGGCAGTGGCGGGTCCAATGTGCTGGGTGTGCAGCCAGCTGTGTCGGTGTCTGTTGGAAGGTCTGGGCTCAGGCTATTTGCGACAGAGCATCACTGTTTAAGGTAGCCTATGCAATTGGGGTGTTGCCGAGGGCCAAGCAGTTTGATCCTCATTTGGGGTTTCTGGGCAGCGCCATAGACAATGTTTTTCTCCTGGGAGGCAGGCACAGTGCTTCATTGTGGCCCCAGAATTCCCAGTAGGGAGGGTTTGTGGGCCAGGAGTGTGAGGACGGAAGTCTGAAAACACAAGCTAGTGTGAGGATTGGAGCCAAGGGCAGAGCAGGCCCACTCTGCAGAGGCTGAATCAAAATCTCCTGCATCTGAAGTCAGGCTGAGGATCAGACGTTGGCTGAGGCTGGAGTATGTGTCCATGATGGCACCTTCATGAAGTGGGGGCCTCATGAGGCCAAGGAAGTTTTCCCACGCTGAGTTTGGAGGTTGCCCCAAACCACAAGGTTTCCTTCTGCGGGACATTCGAGTCCTGTTGCATGGCTCCAGGACATACCATATGGAAGGACTGGAGAGCAGGGTTCGAAGGATGGATCCCTGTACAGCATGCCTCGCATTCCCATTGGCTATTAGCGACAAGATATGTTTGATCTGCTGCCTCTGGAACACGCGACCCAGGGGGCTGAGTTGAAATGGCCTCTCCTGAGGATGCGTCATAATGTGCGTTTGGGTCCATGGAGACCTTGGAATGTGCTGGTTGTTCAGTGGCCCTGCGGAACTCTCCTACCTGAAGTGTTTGATACATCCCAGTAAGAAAGCTGCCCATGTGGAGATGAGAGATGTTTGGTTTGGTGCCTCAGAAAAGCCCCATGTGCTGGTCTACGAAAACAGTCCTCTGAGAACGGAAACATGGAAACCAAAGCTAAGGTTCAGATTAGGGCCTGGGGGCCTGTCCATTTCAACCTTCTGTCTCTGGGGACACTGTCTGAGAGTCTAAGTGGAGATAGTTGCTCCGCTGGTGTCAGAGAGCCCCTCTTAGTCCAGGGGGGCCTACACTATTGATGGCCTCAGGGGCCTTGGAGCTTTTCCCTAACCTGTAGTGTTGTGGTCAATGGATTGGGCACACTTTCCTTGGAGAGGGCAGGCACAATCTTTCGCTGTGGCCCTAGAGGCCCTAGCCTGGAGGTGTGTGGGTCCAGGCTGTGGGCACAGAAGTCTGAATACACCAACTCAGCTTAGGAGTGGCGCCTAGGGTATGGCAGGCCCGATGTACAGCCCGAGAGGGAGCTCCTGGGCCTCTGAAACAAGGGCGAGTGGGAGGCGTTCCTTCAGGCTTTTGTCTCTGGATGTTGTGTCCGGGATAGCCGTGGATTGGAGCGGTGGCCTCAGGTACTGTGGACGAGTATCCCTCTCTGGGGATTTGTCCCAGCTCCCAAGAGTTTGGGGTCATTTTGTGGGAAGGGTGGAGTCGTGTTGTCTGGCTCATGGGTCTCTCCAAGAAAGGGATTCCAGAGCAGAGCTCCAGGTACGGGCGGGGCGACAGGAAAATTCAAACCGTGGTGAGGATTGGGTGCATAGGGGCTTGGCAAGCCCCATATGTGGGCTCTTGGTCCAGGCCCTGACAGGCCTTTCTTTGACATGGGGCTCATGCTGAGGATCACAGTGTGAATTTGTGCCCAAGCAGCACTCAAGTTTGGGCGTGGCATCAGGGGCCATGAAGGTTTCTCCCACCCTGAAGGTGTGACTCCATGCCAAGAGCAAGCTTGACAGCCATGGGGAAGGAGGAGTTCTGTTTTGTGCTTGCTATACCCAGCTGTGTGGAGAATTGATATAATGTCTAGGTTCAGATATCTGAAAACCAAGGTTAGGAAGAGGTGACGGCATAAGACCATGGCGTGTCCAAAGTGCTGGGTGTGCGGCCAGCTGTCTCCTTGTCTGTCTGGACGTCTGGCTTCAGGCTGTGTCAGGCAGAGCATGAGTGCCCAGAGCAGCCTATCCAGTTCGGGTACCGTCGAGGCCCGAGCAGGTTGATCCTCATCTGGGTTTTCTGGAGAGCCCCACAGGGAAACGTTTTTCTTCCGTTGGGCAGACACTGGGCTGGGTTTTGTTTCTGGAGTTCCTAGTCCGGAGGGCTTGTTTGCCAGGAGTGTGAGGAAGGAAGTCTGAAAACACAAGCTAGCGTGAGGTTTGGGACCGAGGTCACGGCATGCCCACTCTGCAGAGGCTGAATCGGGATCTCCTGCACTGAGGTCATGTCAACTATGAGACGTGCCTCAGGCTAGAGTTCTTGTCCAGCATGGCCTCTTCCTGAAGGGTGTGGGGGCTTCATGAGGCCAGAAAGTTTTGCCTACGATGGGATTTGTGAACTGCTCCAAAACTGAAGGTTACCTTCTGCACGACAGTCGAGTCCTATTGGATGGTTCCAAGAGGCCCATATGGAAAGACTCGAGAGCAGGTGTCTAAGCATGGATGCCTGGGAACGCCACCTCATATTCCCACTCTTTAGTCAGGACAAGGCAGGCTCAATCTGCGGGCTCCTGGGTGAGCTACCCAGAGGGGAGAGTTGAAATGGACTCTCCTGAAGATGAGTCCTACTGTGGCTTGGTGGCCTGGGAGACCTTGGAATGTGGAGGTGGCTCAGGGACTCTGCAGGATTCTCCAACATGAGGTGTTTGACACGGCTCCAACAAGGAAACTTCCCATGTGGAGACGAGAGGAGTTCTGTTCCGTGCCTCAGGAAAGCCCCATACCCTGTTCTTCGAACCAAAGCCTCTGAGGAGTGACACCTGGAAACCAAAGTAAGAGTTGAGACTACGGCCTAAAGGCCTGTCCTGCTCAACCTTCTATCTCTGTTGTCATCTGTGTGCATGCATTCATGGATGTAGCTGCTCAGCTTGTGTCCGAATGCCCCTGTGAGTCCAGTGAGGCTCCCAGTAGTGGGATGTCCTCGGAGGCCTTGAGGTTTCTCATATTCTGGAGGTGTGTGGCCAAAGGAATGGACACAGTTTCCCAGTAGAGAGCAGGCACGGTCCTGTGGTATGGCTCCAGAGGACCCAGCCTAGAGGCTCTGTTTGCCAGGGCTGTGGGGACAGATGTCTGAAAAAGCAAACTTGGCTCAGCTAGGGGCCAATGTAATGGCAGGCCTGATCTCTAGTCCGTGAGGGGAGATCCTCTGGAAATCAAAGTAGGGCAAGTGGGAGGCAGTCACTCAGGATTTTGTCTCTGGGTGTTGCGTTTACAGTGTCCGGTCAGGGTAGGGGTTGTCTCAGAGGCCGAGGAAGAGCCTTCCTCTCAGGGGATTGTCCAAGCTCCCAAGTGTTTGTGTTCATTCTGTGGGAATGAAGAGTACTGTTTTCTGCCACAGGGGACCCCCCAGGAGAGGGACTCTAGAGCACAGCAGTGGGTTCCCTCAACTGGAATACACACCATCTAGTTAGTCCTGGGTGCCTATGGGCATGGCAAGCCACATATGCGGGCTCTTGGTCCAGTCACTGAGAGGCGTTACTTGAATAAGGTACTCACGCTGAGGGTCACAATGTGTGTTTGTGCCCAAGGCGGCCCTCACGCTTGGGCGTGGCCTCATGGGCCATGCCGTTTTCTCCTACACTGAAGGTTTGACTCACTGCCAGCAGCAAGGTTTCTTGCCAGGGGGAAGGAGGGGTTCTGACTTGTGCATCAGGTTCCCCCCTGTGCAGGGATTGGAGATAAGGTCTAGGTTCCGATGACTGAAATCCCAGGTTGGGAATGGATGGTGGCCTAAGGCAGTGGCGGGTCCAATGTGCTGGGTGTGCAGCCAGCTGTGTCGGTGTCTGTTGGAAGGTCTGGGCTCAGGCTATTTGCGACAGAGCATCACTGTTTAAGGTAGCCTATGCAATTGGGGTGTTGCCGAGGGCCAAGCAGTTTGATCCTCATTTGGGGTTTCTGGGCAGCGCCATAGACAATGTTTTTCTCCTGGGAGGCAGGCACAGTGCTTCATTGTGGCCCCAGAATTCCCAGTAGGGAGGGTTTGTGGGCCAGGAGTGTGAGGACGGAAGTCTGAAAACACAAGCTAGTGTGAGGATTGGAGCCAAGGGCAGAGCAGGCCCACTCTGCAGAGGCTGAATCAAAATCTCCTGCATCTGAAGTCAGGCTGAGGATCAGACGTTGGCTGAGGCTGGAGTATGTGTCCATGATGGCACCTTCATGAAGTGGGGGCCTCATGAGGCCAAGGAAGTTTTCCCACGCTGAGTTTGGAGGTTGCCCCAAACCACAAGGTTTCCTTCTGCGGGACATTCGAGTCCTGTTGCATGGCTCCAGGACATACCATATGGAAGGACTGGAGAGCAGGGTTCGAAGGATGGATCCCTGTACAGCATGCCTCGCATTCCCATTGGCTATTAGCGACAAGATATGTTTGAACTGCTGCCTCTGGAACACGCGACCCAGGGGGCTGAGTTGAAATGGCCTCTCCTGAGGATGCGTCATAATGTGCGTTTGGGTCCATGGAGACCTTGGAATGTGCTGGTTGTTCAGTGGCCCTGCGGAACTCTCCTACCTGAAGTGTTTGATACATCCCAGTAAGAAAGCTGCCCATGTGGAGATGAGAGAGGTTTGGTTTGGTGCCTCAGAAAAGCCCCATGTGCTGGTCTACGAAAACAGTCCTCTGAGAACGGAAACATGGAAACCAAAGCTAAGGTTCAGATTAGGGCCTGGGGGCCTGTCCATTTCAACCTTCTGTCTCTGGGGACACTGTCTGAGAGTCTAAGTGGAGATAGTTGCTCCGCTGGTGTCAGAGAGCCCCTCTTAGTCCAGGGGGGCCTACCCTATTGATGGCCTCAGGGGCCTTGGAGCTTTTCCCTAACCTGTAGTGTTGTGGTCAATGGATTGGGCACACTTTCCTTGGAGAGGGCAGGCACAATCTTTCGCTGTGGCCCTAGAGGCCCTAGCCTGGAGGTGTGTGGGTCCAGGCTGTGGGCACAGAAGTCTGAATACACAAACTCAGCTTAGGAGTGGCGCCTAGGGTATGGCAGGCCGGATGTACAGCCCGAGAGGGAGCTCCTGGGCCTCTGAAACAAGGGCGAGTGGGAGGCGTTCCTTCAGGCTTTTGTCTCTGGATGTTGTGTCCGGGATAGCCGTGGATTGGAGCGGTGGCCTCAGGTACTGTGGACGAGTATCCCTCTCTGGGGATTTGTCCCAGCTCCCAAGAGTTTGGGGTCATTTTGTGGGAAGGGTGGAGTCGTGTTGTCTGGCTCATGGGTCTCTCCAAGAAAGGGATTCCAGAGCAGAGCTCCAGGTACGGGCGGGGCGACTGGAAAATTCAAACCGTGGTGAGGATTGGGTGCATAGGGGCTTGGCAAGCCCCATATGTGGGCTCTTGGTCCAGGCCCTGACAGGCCTTTCTTTGACATGGGGCTCATGCTGAGGATCACAGTGTGAATTTGTGCCCAAGCAGCACTCAAGTTTGGGCGTGGCATCAGGGGCCATGAAGGTTTCTCCCACCCTGAAGGTGTGACTCCATGCCAAGAGCAAGCTTGACAGCCATGGGGAAGGAGGAGTTCTGTTTTGTGCTTGCTATACCCAGCTGTGTGGAGAATTGATATAATGTCTAGGTTCAGATATCTGAAAACCAAGGTTAGGATGAGGTGACGGCATAAGACCATGGCGTGTCCAAAGTGCTGGGTGTGCGGCCAGCTGTCTCCTTGTCTGTCTGGACGTCTGGCTTCAGGCTGTGTCAGGCAGAGCATGAGTGCCCAGAGCAGCCTATCCAGTTCGGGTACCGTCGAGGCCCGAGCAGGTTGATCCTCATCTGGGTTTTCTGGAGAGCCCCACAGGGAAACGTTTTTCTTCCGTTGGGAAGACACTGGGCTGGGTTTTGGTTCCGGAGTTCCTAGTCCGGAGGGCTTGTTTGCCAGGAGTGTGAGGAAGGAAGTCTGAAAACACAAGATAGCGTGAGGTTTGGGACCGAGGTCACGGCATGCCCACTCTGCAGAGGCTGAATCGGGATCTCCTGCACTGAGGTCATGTCAACTATGAGACGGGCCTCAGGCTAGTGTTCTCTTCCAGCATGGCCTCTTCCTGAAGGGTGTGGGGGCTTCATGAGGCCAGAAAGTTTTGCCTACGATGGGATTTGTGAACTGCTCCAAAACTGAAGATTACCTTCTGCACGACAGTCGAGTCCTATTGGATGGTTCCAGGAGGCCCCATATGGAAAGACTCGAGAGCAGGTGTCTAAGCATGGATGCCTGGGAACGCCACCTCATATTCCCACTCTTTATTCAGGACAAGGCAGGCTCAATCTGCGGGCCCCTGGGTGAGCTACCCAGAGGGGAGAGTTGAAATGGACTCTCCTGAAGATGAGTCCTACTGTGGCTTGGTGGCCTGGGAGACCTTGGAATGTGGAGGTGGCTCAGGGTCTCTGCAGGATTCTCCAACATGAGGTGTTTGACACGTCTCCAACAAGGAAACTTCCCATGTGGAGATGAGAGGAGTTCTGTTCCGTGCCTCAGGAAAGCCCCATACCCTGTTCTTCGAACCAAAGCATCTGAGGAGTGACACCTGGAAACCAAAGTAAGAGTTGAGACTACGGCCTAAAGGCCTGTCCGGCTCAACCTTCTATCTCTGTTGACATCTGTGTGCATGCATTCATGGATGTAGCTGCTCAGCTTGTGTCCGAATGCCCCTGTGAGTCCAGTGAGGCTCCCAGTAGTGGGATGTCCTCGGAGGCCTTGAGGTTTCTCATATTCTGGAGGTGTGTGGCCAAAGGAATGGACACAGTTTCCCAGGAGAGAGCAGGCACGGTCCTGTGGTATGGCTCCAGAGGACCCAGCCTAGAGGCTCTGTTTGCCAGGGCTGTGGGGACAGATGTCTGAAAAAGCAAACTTGGCTCAGCTAGGGGCCAATGTAATGGCAGGCCTGATCTCTAGTCCGTGAGGGGAGATCCTCTGGAAATCAAAGTAGGGCAAGTGGGAGGCAGTCACTCAGGATTTTGTCTCTGGGTGTTGCGTTTACAGTGTCCGGTCAGGGTAGGGGTTGTCTCAGAGGCCGAGGAAGAGCCTTCCTCTCAGGGGATTGTCCAAGCTCCCAAGTGTTTGTGTTCATTCTGTGGGAATGAAGAGTACTGTTTTCTGCCACAGGGGACCCCCCAGGAGAGGGACTCTAGAGCACAGCAGTGGGTTCCCTCAACTGGAATACACACCATCTAGTTAGTCCTGGGTGCCTATGGGCATGGCAAGCCACATATGCGGGCTCTTGGTCCAGTCACTGAGAGGCGTTACTTGAATAAGGTACTCACGCTGAGGGTCACAATGTGTGTTTGTGCCCAAGGCGGCCCTCACGCTTGGGCGTGGCCTCATGGGCCATGCCGTTTTCTCCTACACTGAAGGTTTGACTCACTGCCAGCAGCAAGGTTTCTTGCCAGGGGGAAGGAGGGGTTCTGACTTGTGCATCAGGTTCCCCCCTGTGCAGGGATTGGAGATAAGGTCTAGGTTCCGATGACTGAAATCCCAGGTTGGGAATGGATGGTGGCCTAAGGCAGTGGCGGGTCCAATGTGCTGGGTGTGCAGCCAGCTGTGTCGGTGTCTGTTGGAAGGTCTGGGCTCAGGCTATTTGCGACAGAGCATCACTGTTTAAGGTAGCCTATGCAATTGGGGTGTTGCCGAGGGCCAAGCAGTTTGATCCTCATTTGGGGTTTCTGGGCAGCGCCATAGACAATGTTTTTCTCCTGGGAGGCAGGCACAGTGCTTCATTGTGGCCCCAGAATTCCCAGTAGGGAGGGTTTGTGGGCCAGGAGTGTGAGGACGGAAGTCTGAAAACACAAGCTAGTTTGAGGATTGGAACCAAGGGCAGAGCAGGCCCACTCTGCAGAGGCTGAATCAAAATCTCCTGCATCTGAAGTCAGGCTGAGGATCAGACGTTGGCTGAGGCTGGAGTATGTGTCCATGATGGCACCTTCATGAAGTGGGGGCCTCATGAGGCCAAGGAAGTTTTCCCACGCTGAGTTTGGAGGTTGCCCCAAACCACAAGGTTTCCTTCTGCGGGACATTCGAGTCCTGTTGCATGGCTCCAGGACATACCATATGGAAGGACTGGAGAGCAGGGTTCGAAGGATGGATCCCTGTACAGCATGCCTCGCATTCCCATTGCTATTAGCGACAAGATATGTTTGATCTGCTGCCTCTGGAACACGCGACCCAGGGGGCTGAGTTGAAATTGCCTCTCCTGAGGATGCGTCATAATGTGCGTTTCGGTCCATGGAGACCTTGGAATGTGCTGGTTGTTCAGTGGCCCTGCGGAACTCTCCTACCTGAAGTGTTTGATACATCCCAGTAAGAAAGCTGCCCATGTGGAGATGAGAGAGGTTTGGTTTGGTGCCTCAGAAAAGCCCCATGTGCTGGTCTACGAAAACAGTCCTCTGAGAACGGAAACATGGAAACCAAAGCTAAGGTTCAGATTAGGGCCTGGGGGCCTGTCCATTTCAACCTTCTGTCTCTGGGGACACTGTCTGAGAGTCTAAGTGGAGATAGTTGCTCCGCTGGTGTCAGAGAGCCCCTCTTAGTCCAGGGGGGCCTACACTATTGATGGCCTCAGGGGCCTTGGAGCTTTTCCCTAACCTGTAGTGTTGTGGTCAATGGATTGGGCACACTTTCCTTGGAGAGGGCAGGCACAATCTTTCGCTGTGGCCCTAGAGGCCCTAGCCTGGAGGTGTGTGGGTCCAGGCTGTGGGCACAGAAGTCTGAATACACAAACTCAGCTTAGGAGTGGCGCCTAGGGTATGGCAGGCCGGATGTACAGCCCGAGAGGGAGCTCCTGGGCCTCTGAAACAAGGGCGAGTGGGAGGCGTTCCTTCAGGCTTTTGTCTCTGGATGTTGTGTCCGGGATAGCCGTGGATTGGAGCGGTGGCCTCAGGTACTGTGGACGAGTATCCCTCTCTGGGGATTTGTCCCAGCTCCCAAGAGTTTGGGGTCATTTTGTGGGAAGGGTGGAGTCGTGTTGTCTGGCTCATGGGTCTCTCCAAGAAAGGGATTCCAGAGCAGAGCTCCAGGTACGGGCGGGGCGACAGGAAAATTCAAACCGTGGTGAGGATTGGGTGCATAGGGGCTTGGCAAGCCCCATATGTGGGCTCTTGGTCCAGGCCCTGACAGGCCTTTCTTTGACATGGGGCTCATGCTGAGGATCACAGTGTGAATTTGTGCCCAAGCAGCACTCAAGTTTGGGCGTGGCATCAGGGGCCATGAAGGTTTCTCCCACCCTGAAGGTGTGACTCCATGCCAAGAGCAAGCTTGACAGCCATGGGGAAGGAGGAGTTCTGTTTTGTGCTTGCTATACCCAGCTGTGTGGAGAATTGATATAATGTCTAGGTTCAGATATCTGAAAACCAATGTTAGGATGAGGTGACGGCATAAGACCATGGCGTGTCCGAAGTGCTGGGTGTGCGGCCAGCTGTTTCCTTGTCTGTCTGGACGTCTGGCTTCAGGCTGTGTCAGGCAGAGCATGAGTGCCCAGAGCAGCCTATCCAGTTCGGGTACTGTCGAGGCCCGAGCAGGTTGATCCTCATCTGGGTTTTCTGGAGAGCCCCACAGGGAAACGTTTTTCTTCCGTTGGGCAGACACTGGGCTGGGTTTTGGTTCCGGAGTTCCTAGTCCGGAGGGCTTGTTTGCCAGGAGTGTGAGGAAGGAAGTCTGAAAACACAAGCTAGCGTGAGGTTTGGGACCGAGGTCACGGCATGCCCACTCTGCAGAGGCTGAATCGGGATCTCCTGCACTGAGGTCATGTCAACTATGAGACGTGCCTCAGTCTAGAGTTCTTGTCCAGCATGGCCTCTTCCTGAAGGGTGTGGGGGCTTCATGAGGCCAGAAAGTTTTGCCTACGATGGGATTTGTGAACTGCTCCAAAACTGAAGGTTACCTTCTGCACGACAGTCGAGTCCTATTGGATGGTTCCAAGAGGCCCCATATGGAAAGACTCGAGAGCAGGTGTCTAAGCATGGATGCCTGGGAACGCCACCTCATATTCCCACTCTTTAGTCAGGACAAGGCAGGCTCAATCTGCGGGCTCCTGGGTGAGCTACCCAGAGGGGAGAGTTGAAATGGACTCTCCTGAAGATGAGTCCTACTGTGGCTTGGTGGCCTGGGAGACCTTGGAATGTGGAGGTGGCTCAGGGACTCTGCAGGATTCTCTAACATGAGGTGTTTGACACGGCTCCAACAAGGAAACTTCCCATGTGGAGACGAGAGGAGTTCTGTTCCGTGCCTCAGGAAAGCCCCATACCCTGTTCTTCGAACCAAAGCCTCTGAGGAGTGACACCTGGAAACCAAAGTAAGAGTTGAGACTACGGCCTAAAGGCCTGTCCTGCTCAACCTTCTATCTCTGTTGTCATCTGTGTGCATGCATTCATGGATGTAGCTGCTCAGCTTGTGTCCGAATGCCCCTGTGAGTCCAGTGAGGCTCCCAGTAGTGGGATGTCCTCGGAGGCCTTGAGGTTTCTCATATTCTGGAGGTGTGTGGCCAAAGGAATGGACACAGTTTCCCAGGAGAGAGCAGGCACGGTCCTGTGGTATGGCTCCAGAGGACCCAGCCTAGAGGCTCTGTTTGCCAGGGCTGTGGGGACAGATGTCTGAAAAAGCAAACTTGGCTCAGCTAGGGGCCAATGTAATGGCAGGCCTGATCTCTAGTCCGTGAGGGGAGATCCTCTGGAAATCAAAGTAGGGCAAGTGGGAGGCAGTCACTCAGGATTTTGTCTCTGGGTGTTGCGTTTACAGTGTCCGGTCAGGGTAGGGGTTGTCTCAGAGGCCGAGGAAGAGCCTTCCTCTCAGGGGATTGTCCAAGCTCCCAAGTGTTTGTGTTCATTCTGTGGGAATGAAGAGTACTGTTTTCTGCCACAGGGGACCCCCCAGGAGAGGGACTCTAGAGCACAGCAGTGGTTTCCCTCAACTGGAATACACACCATCTAGTTAGTCCTGGGTGCCTATGGGCATGGCAAGCCACATATGCGGGCTCTTGGTCCAGTCACTGAGAGGCGTTACTTGAATAAGGTACTCACGCTGAGGGTCACAATGTGTGTTTGTGCCCAAGGCGGCCCTCACGCTTGGGCGTGGCCTCATGGGCCATGCCGTTTTCTCCTACACTGAAGGTTTGACTCACTGCCAGCAGCAAGGTTTCTTGCCAGGGGGAAGGAGGGGTTCTGACTTGTGCATCAGGTTCCCCCCTGTGCAGGGATTGGAGATAAGGTCTAGGTTCCGATGACTGAAAACCCAGGTTGGGAATGGATGGTGGCCTAAGGCAGTGGCGGGTCCAATGTGCTGGGTGTGCAGCCAGCTGTGTCGGTGTCTGTTGGAAGGTCTGGGCTCAGGCTATTTGCGACAGAGCATCACTGTTTAAGGTAGCCTATGCAATTGGGGTGTTGCCGAGGGCCAAGCAGTTTGATCCTCATTTGGGGTTTCTGGGCAGCGGCATAGACAATGTTTTTCTCTTGGGAGGCAGGCACAGTGCTTCATTGTGGCCCCAGAATTCCCAGTAGGGAGGGTTTGTGGGCCAGGAGTGTGAGGACGGAAGTCTGAAAACACAAGCTAGTGTGAGGATTGGAACCAAGGGCAGAGCAGGCCCACTCTGCAGAGGCTGAATCAAAATCTCCTGCATCTGAAGTCAGGCTGAGGATCAGACGTTGGCTGAGGCTGGAGTATGTGTCCATGATGGCACCTTCATGAAGTGGGGGCCTCATGAGGCCAAGGAAGTTTTCCCACGCTGAGTTTGGAGATTGCCCCAAACCACAAGGTTTCCTTCTGCGGGACATTCGAGTCCTGTTGCATGGCTCCAGGACATACCATATGGAAGGACTGGAGAGCAGGGTTCGAAGGATGGATCCCTGTACAGCATGCCTCGCATTCCCATTGGCTACTAGCGACAAGATATGTTTGATCTGCCGCCTCTGGAACACGCGAACCAGGGGGCTGAGTTGAAATGGCCTCTCCTGAGGATGCATCATAATGTGCGTTTGGGTCCATGGAGACCTTGGAATGTGCTGGTTGTTCAGTGGCCCTGCGGAACTCTCCTACCTGAAGTGTTTGATACATCCCAGTAAGAAAGCTGCCCATGTGGAGATGAGAGAGGTTTGGTTTGGTGCCTCAGAAAAGCCCCATGTGCTGGTCTACGAAAACAGTCCTCTGAGAACGGAAACATGGAAACCAAAGCTAAGGTTCAGATTAGGGCCTGGGGGCCTGTCCATTTCAACCTTCTGTCTCTGGGGACACTGTCTGAGAGTCTAAGTGGAGATAGTTGCTCCGCTGGTGTCAGAGAGCCCCTCTTAGTCCAGGGGGGCCTACACTATTGATGGACTCAGGGGCCTTGGAGCTTTTCCCTAACCTGTAGTGTGGTGGTCAATGGATTGGGCACACTTTCCTTGGAGAGGGCAGGCACAATCTTTCGCTGTGGCCCTAGAGGCCCTAGCCTGGAGGTGTGTGGGTCCAGGCTGTGGGCACAGAAGTCTGAATACACAAACTCAGCTTATGAGTGGCGCCTAGGGTATGGCAGGCCGGATGTACAGCCCGAGAGGGAGCTCCTGGGCCTCTGAAACAAGGGCGAGTGGGAGGCGTTCCTTCAGGCTTTTGTCTCTGGATGTTGTGTCCGGGATAGCCGTGGATTGGAGCGGTGGCCTCAGGTACTGTGGACGAGTATCCCTCTCTGGGGATTTGTCCCAGCTCCCAAGAGTTTGGGGTCATTTTGTGGGAAGGGTGGAGTCGTGTTGTCTGGCTCATGGGTCTCTCCAAGAAAGGGATTCCAGAGCAGAGCTCCAGGTATGGGCGGGGCGACAGGAAAATTCAAACCGTGGTGAGGATTGGGTGCATAGGGGCTTGGCAAGCCCCATATGTGGGCTCTTGGTCCAGGCCCTGACAGGCCTTTCTTTGACATGGGGCTCATGCTGAGGATCACAGTGTGAATTTGTGCCCAAGCAGCACTCAAGTTTGGGCGTGGCATCAGGGGCCATGAAGGTTTCTCCCACCCTGAAGGTGTGACTCCATGCCAAGAGCAAGCTTGACAGCCATGGGGAAGGAGGAGTTCTGTTTTGTGCTTGCTATACCCAGCTGTGTGGAGAATTGATATAATGTCTAGGTTCAGATATCTGAAAACCAAGGTTAGGATGAGGTGACGGCATAAGACCATGGCGTGTCCGAAGTGCTGGGTGTGCGGCCAGCTGTCTCCTTGTCTGTCTGGACGTCTGGCTTCAGGCTGTGTCAGGCAGAGCATGAGTGCCCAGAGCAGCCTATCCAGTTCGGGTACCGTCGAGGCCCGAGCAGGTTGATCCTCATCTGGGTTTTCTGGAGAGCCCCACAGGGAAACGTTTTTCTTCCGTTGGGCAGACACTGGGCTGGGTTTTGGTTCCGGAGTTCCTAGTCCGGAGGGCTTGTTTGCCAGGAGTGTGAGGAAGGAAGTCTGAAAACACAAGCTAGCGTGAGGTTTGGGACCGAGGTCACGGCATGCCCACTCTGCAGAGGCTGAATCGGGATCTCCTGCACTGAGGTCATGTCAACTATGAGACGTGCCTCAGGCTAGAGTTCTTGTCCAGCATGGCCTCTTCCTGAAGGGTGTGGGGGCTTCATGAGGCCAGAAAGTTTTGCCTACGATGGGATTTGTGAACTGCTCCAAAACTGAAGGTTACCTTCTGCACGACAGTCGAGTCCTATTGGATGGTTCCAAGAGGCCCCATATGGAAAGACTCGAGAGCAGGTGTCTAAGCATGGATGCCTGGGAACGCCACCTCATATTCCCACTCTTTAGTCAGGACAAGGCAGGCTCAATCTGCGGGCTCCTGGGTGAGCTACCCAGAGGGGAGAGTTGAAATGGACTCTCCTGAAGATGAGTCCTACTGTGGCTTGGTGGCCTGGGAGACCTTGGAATGTGGAGGTGGCTCAGGGACTCTGCAGGATTCTCCAACATGAGGTGTTTGACACGGCTCCAACAAGGAAACTTCCCATGTGGAGACGAGAGGAGTTCTGTTCCGTGCCTCAGGAAAGCCCCATACCCTGTTCTTCGAACCAAAGCCTCTGAGGAGTGACACCTGGAAACCAAAGTAAGAGTTGAGACTACGGCCTAAAGGCCTGTCCTGCTCAACCTTCTATCTCTGTTGTCATCTGTGTGCATGCATTCATGGATGTAGCTGCTCAGCTTGTGTCCGAATGCCCCTGTGAGTCCAGTGAGGCTCCCAGTAGTGGGATGTCCTCGGAGGCCTTGAGGTTTCTCATATTCTGGAGGTGTGTGGCCAAAGGAATGGACACAGTTTCCCAGGAGAGAGCAGGCACGGTCCTGTGGTATGGCTCCAGAGGACCCAGCCTAGAGGCTCTGTTTGCCAGGGCTGTAGGGACAGATGTCTGAAAAAGCAAACTTGGCTCAGCTAGGGGCCAATGTAATGGCAGGCCTGATCTCTAGTCCGTGAGGGGAGATCCTCTGGAAATCAAAGTAGGGCAAGTGGGAGGCAGTCACTCAGGATTTTGTCTCTGGGTGTTGCGTTTACAGTGTCCGGTCAGGGTAGGGGTTGTCTCAGAGGCCGAGGAAGAGCCTTCCTCTCAGGGGATTGTCCAAGCTCCCAAGTGTTTGTGTTCATTCTGTGGGAATGAAGAGTACTGTTTTCTGCCACAGGGGACCCCCCAGGAGAGGGACTCTAGAGCACAGCAGTGGTTTCCCTCAACTGGAATACACACCATCTAGTTAGTCCTGGGTGCCTATGGGCATGGCAAGCCACATATGCGGGCTCTTGGTCCAGTCACTGAGAGGCGTTACTTGAATAAGGTACTCACGCTGAGGGTCACAATGTGTGTTTGTGCCCAAGGCGGCCCTCACGCTTGGGCGTGGCCTCATGGGCCATGCCGTTTTCTCCTACACTGAAGGTTTGACTCACTGCCAGCAGCAAGGTTTCTTGCCAGGGGGAAGGAGGGGTTCTGACTTGTGCATCAGGTTCCCCCCTGTGCAGGGATTGGAGATAAGGTCTAGGTTCCGATGACTGAAAACCCAGGTTGGGAATGGATGGTGGCCTAAGGCAGTGGCGGGTCCAATGTGCTGGGTGTGCAGCCAGCTGTGTCGGTGTCTGTTGGAAGGTCTGGGCTCAGGCTATTTGCGACAGAGCATCACTGTTTAAGGTAGCCTATGCAATTGGGGTGTTGCCGAGGGCCAAGCAGTTTGATCCTCATTTGGGGTTTCTGGGCAGCGCCATAGACAATGTTTTTCTCTTGGGAGGCAGGCACAGTGCTTCATTGTGGCCCCAGAATTCCCAGTAGGGAGGGTTTGTGGGCCAGGAGTGTGAGGACGGAAGTCTGAAAACACAAGCTAGTGTGAGGATTGGAACCAAGGGCAGAGCAGGCCCACTCTGCAGAGGCTGAATCAAAATCTCCTGCATCTGAAGTCAGGCTGAGGATCAGACGTTGGCTGAGGCTGGAGTATGTGTCCATGATGGCACCTTCATGAAGTGGGGGCCTCATGAGGCCAAGGAAGTTTTCCCACGCTGAGTTTGGAGGTTGCCCCAAACCACAAGGTTTCCTTCTGCGGGACATTCGAGTCCTGTTGCATGGCTCCAGGACATACCATATGGAAGGACTGGAGAGCAGGGTTCGAAGGATGGATCCCTGTACAGCATGCCTCGCATTCCCATTGGCTACTAGCGACAAGATATGTTTGATCTGCTGCCTCTGGAACACGCGAACCAGGGGGCTGAGTTGAAATGGCCTCTCCTGAGGATGCATCATAATGTGCGTTTGGGTCCATGGAGACCTTGGAATGTGCTGGTTGTTCAGTGGCCCTGCGGAACTCTCCTACCTGAAGTGTTTGATACATCCCAGTAAGAAAGCTGCCCATGTGGAGATGAGAGAGGTTTGGTTTGGTGCCTCAGAAAAGCCCCATGTGCTGGTCTACGAAAACAGTCCTCTGAGAACGGAAACATGGAAACCAAAGCTAAGGTTCAGATTAGGGCCTGGGGGCCTGTCCATTTCAACCTTCTGTCTCTGGGGACACTGTCTGAGAGTCTAAGTGGAGATAGTTGCTCCGCTGGTGTCAGAGAGCCCCTCTTAGTCCAGGGGGGCCTACACTATTGATGGCCTCAGGGGCCTTGGAGCTTTTCCCTAACCTGTAGTGTGGTGGTCAATGGATTGGGCACACTTTCCTTGGAGAGGGCAGGCACAATCTTTCGCTGTGGCCCTAGAGGCCCTAGCCTGGAGGTGTGTGGGTCCAGGCTGTGGGCACAGAAGTCTGAATACACAAACTCAGCTTATGAGTGGCGCCTAGGGTATGGCAGGCCGGATGTACAGCCCGAGAGGGAGCTCCTGGGCCTCTGAAACAAGGGCGAGTGGGAGGCGTTCCTTCAGGCTTTTGTCTCTGGATGTTGTGTCCGGGATAGCCGTGGATTGGAGCGGTGGCCTCAGGTACTGTGGACGAGTATCCCTCTCTGGGGATTTGTCCCAGCTCCCAAGAGTTTGGGGTCATTTTGTGGGAAGGGTGGAGTCGTGTTGTCTGGCTCATGGGTCTCTCCAAGAAAGGGATTCCAGAGCAGAGCTCCAGGTACGGGCGGGGCGACAGGAAAATTCAAACCGTGGTGAGGATTGGGTGCATAGGGGCTTGGCAAGCCCCATATGTGGGCTCTTGGTCCAGGCCCTGACAGGCCTTTCTTTGACATGGGGCTCATGCTGAGGATCACAGTGTGAATTTGTGCCCAAGCAGCACTCAAGTTTGGGCGTGGCATCAGGGGCCATGAAGGTTTCTCCCACCCTGAAGGTGTGACTCCATGCCAAGAGCAAGCTTGACAGCCATGGGGAAGGAGGAGTTCTGTTTTGTGCTTGCTATACCCAGCTGTGTGGAGAATTGATATAATGTCTAGGTTCAGATATCTGAAAACCAAGGTTAGGATGAGGTGACGGCATAAGACCATGGCGTGTCCGAAGTGCTGGGTGTGCGGCCAGCTGTCTCCTTGTCTGTCTGGACGTCTGGCTTCAGGCTGTGTCAGGCAGAGCATGAGTGCCCAGAGCAGCCTATCCAGTTCGGGTACCGTCGAGGCCCGAGCAGGTTGATCCTCATCTGGGTTTTCTGGAGAGCCCCACAGGGAAACGTTTTTCTTCCGTTGGGCAGACACTGGGCTGGGTTTTGGTTCCGGAGTTCCTAGTCCGGAGGGCTTGTTTGCCAGGAGTGTGAGGAAGGAAGTCTGAAAACACAAGCTAGCGTGAGGTTTGGGACCGAGGTCACGGCATGCCCACTCTCCAGAGGCTGAATCGGGATCTCCTGCACTGAGGTCATGTCAACTATGAGACGTGCCTCAGGCTAGAGTTCTTGTCCAGCATGGCCTCTTCCTGAAGGGTGTGGGGGCTTCATGAGGCCAGAAAGTTTTGCCTACGATGGATTTGTGAACTGCTCCAAAACTGAAGGTTACCTTCTGCACGACAGTCGAGTCCTATTGGATGGTTCCAAGAGGCCCCATATGGAAAGACTCGAGAGCAGGTGTCTAAGCATGGATGCCTGGGAACGCCACCTCATATTCCCACTCTTTAGTCAGGACAAGGCAGGCTCAATCTGCGGGCTCCTGGGTGAGCTACCCAGAGGGGAGAGTTGAAATGGACTCTCCTGAAGATGAGTCCTACTGTGGCTTGGTGGCCTGGGAGACCTTGGAATGTGGAGGTGGCTCAGGGACTCTGCAGGATTCTCCAACATGAGGTGTTTGACACGGCTCCAACAAGGAAACTTCCCATGTGGAGACGAGAGGAGTTCTGTTCCGTGCCTCAGGAAAGCCCCATACCCTGTTCTTCGAACCAAAGCCTCTGAGGAGTGACACCTGGAAACCAAAGTAAGAGTTGAGACTACGGCCTAAAGGCCTGTCCTGCTCAACCTTCTATCTCTGTTGTCATCTGTGTGCATGCATTCATGGATGTAGCTGCTCAGCTTGTGTCCGAATGCCCCTGTGAGTCCAGTGAGGCTCCCAGTAGTGGGATGTCCTCGGAGGCCTTGAGGTTTCTCATATTCTGGAGGTGTGTGGCCAAAGGAATGGACACAGTTTCCCAGGAGAGAGCAGGCACGGTCCTGTGGTATGGCTCCAGAGGACCCAGCCTAGAGGCTCTGTTTGCCAGGGCTGTGGGGACAGATGTCTGAAAAAGCAAACTTGGCTCAGCTAGGGGCCAATGTAATGGCAGGCCTGATCTCTAGTCCGTGAGGGGAGATCCTCTGGAAATCAAAGTAGGGCAAGTGGGAGGCAGTCACTCAGGATTTTGTCTCTGGGTGTTGCGTTTACAGTGTCCGGTCAGGGTAGGGGTTGTCTCAGAGGCCGAGGAAGAGCCTTCCTCTCAGGGGATTGTCCAAGCTCCCAAGTGTTTGTGTTCATTCTGTGGGAATGAAGAGTACTGTTTTCTGCCACAGGGGACCCCCCAGGAGAGGGACTCTAGAGCACAGCAGTGGTTTCCCTCAACTGGAATACACACCATCTAGTTAGTCCTGGGTGCCTATGGGCATGGCAAGCCACATATGCGGGCTCTTGGTCCAGTCACTGAGAGGCGTTACTTGAATAAGGTACTCACGCTGAGGGTCACAATGTGTGTTTGTGCCCAAGGCGGCCCTCACGCTTGGGCGTGGCCTCATGGGCCATGCCGTTTTCTCCTACACTGAAGGTTTGACTCACTGCCAGCAGCAAGGTTTCTTGCCAGGGGGAAGGAGGGGTTCTGACTTGTGCATCAGGTTCCCCCCTGTGCAGGGATTGGAGATAAGGTCTAGGTTCCGATGACTGAAATCCCAGGTTGGGAATGGATGGTGGCCTAAGGCAGTGGCGGGTCCAATGTGCTGGGTGTGCAGCCAGCTGTGTCGGTGTCTGTTGGAAGGTCTGGGCTCAGGCTATTTGCGACAGAGCATCACTGTTTAAGGTAGCCTATGCAATTGGGGTGTTGCCGAGGGCCAAGCAGTTTGATCCTCATTTGGGGTTTCTGGGCAGCGCCATAGACAATGTTTTTCTCCTGGGAGGCAGGCACAGTGCTTCATTGTGGCCCCAGAATTCCCAGTAGGGAGGGTTTGTGGGCCAGGAGTGTGAGTACGGAAGTCTGAAAACACAAGCTAGTGTGAGGATTGGAGCCAAGGGCAGAGCAGGCCCACTCTGCAGAGGCTGAATCAAAATCTCCTGCATCTGAAGTCAGGCTGAGGATCAGACATTGGCTGAGGCTGGAGTATGTGTCCATGATGGCACCTTCATGAAGTGGGGGCCTCATGAGGCCAAGGAAGTTTTCCCACGCTGAGTTTGGAGGTTGCCCCAAACCACAAGGTTTCCTTCTGCGGGACATTCGAGTCCTGTTGCATGGCTCCAGGACATACCATATGGAAGGACTGGAGAGCAGGGTTCGAAGGATGGATCCCTGTACAGCATGCCTCGCATTCCCATTGCTATTAGCGACAAGATATGTTTGAACTGCTGCCTCTGGAACACGCGACCCAGGGGGCTGAGTTGAAATGGCCTCTCCTGAGGATGCGTCATAATGTGCGTTTGGGTCCATGGAGACCTTGGAATGTGCTGGTTGTTCAGTGGCCCTGCGGAACTCTCCTACCTGAAGTGTTTGATACATCCCAGTAAGAAAGCTGCCCATGTGGAGATGAGAGATGTTTGGTTTGGTGCCTCAGAAAAGCCCCATGTGCTGGTCTACGAAAACAGTCCTCTGAGAACGGAAACATGGAAACCAAAGCTAAGGTTCAGATTAGGGCCTGGGGGCCTGTCCATTTCAACCTTCTGTCTCTGGGGACACTGTCTGAGAGTCTAAGTGGAGATAGTTGCTCCGCTGGTGTCAGAGAGCCCCTCTTAGTCCAGGGGGGCCTACCCTATTGATGGCCTCAGGGGCCTTGGAGCTTTTCCCTAACCTGTAGTGTTGTGGTCAATGGATTGGGCACACTTTCCTTGGAGAGGGCAGGCACAATCTTTCGCTGTGGCCCTAGAGGCCCTAGCCTGGAGGTGTGTGGGTCCAGGCTGTGGGCACAGAAGTCTGAATACACAAACTCAGCTTAGGAGTGGCGCCTAGGGTATGGCAGGCCGGATGTACAGCCCGAGAGGGAGCTCCTGGGCCTCTGAAACAAGGGCGAGTGGGAGGCGTTCCTTCAGGCTTTTGTCTCTGGATGTTGTGTCCGGGATAGCCGTGGATTGGAGCGGTGGCCTCAGGTACTGTGGACGAGTATCCCTCTCTGGGGATTTGTCCCAGCTCCCAAGAGTTTGGGGTCATTTTGTGGGAAGGGTGGAGTCGTGTTGTCTGGCTCATGGGTCTCTCCAAGAAAGGGATTCCAGAGCAGAGCTCCAGGTACGGGCGGGGCGACTGGAAAATTCAAACCGTGGTGAGGATTGGGTGCATAGGGGCTTGGCAAGCCCCATATGTGGGCTCTTGGTCCAGGCCCTGACAGGCCTTTCTTTGACATGGGGCTCATGCTGAGGATCACAGTGTGAATTTGTGCCCAAGCAGCACTCAAGTTTGGGCGTGGCATCAGGGGCCATGAAGGTTTCTCCCACCCTGAAGGTGTGACTCCATGCCAAGAGCAAGCTTGACAGCCATGGGGAAGGAGGAGTTCTGTTTTGTGCTTGCTATACCCAGCTGTGTGGAGAATTGATATAATGTCTAGGTTCAGATATCTGAAAACCAAGGTTAGGATGAGGTGACGGCATAAGACCATGGCGTGTCCAAAGTGCTGGGTGTGCGGCCAGCTGTCTCCTTGTCTGTCTGGACGTCTGGCTTCAGGCTGTGTCAGGCAGAGCATGAGTGCCCAGAGCAGCCTATCCAGTTCGGGTACCGTCGAGGCCCGAGCAGGTTGATCCTCATCTGGGTTTTCTGGAGAGCCCCACAGGGAAACGTTTTTCTTCCGTTGGGCAGAGACACTGGGCTGGGTTTTGGTTCTGCAGTTCCTAGTCCGGAGGGCTTGTTTGCCAGGAGTGTGAGGAAGGAAGTCTGAAAACACAAGCTAGCGTGAGGTTTGGGACCGAGGTCACGGCATGCCCACTCTGCAGAGGCTGAATCGGGATCTCCTGCACTGAGGTCATGTCAACTATGAGACGTGCCTCAGGCTAGAGTTCTTGTCCAGCATGGCCTCTTCCTGAAGGGTGTGGGGGCTTCATGAGGCCAGAAAGTTTTGCCTACGATGGGATTTGTGAACTGCTCCAAAACTGAAGGTTACCTTCTGCACGACAGTCGAGTCCTATTGGATGGTTCCAAGAGGCCCCATATGGAAAGACTCGAGAGCAGGTGTCTAAGCATGGATGCCTGGGAACGCCACCTCATATTCCCACTCTTTAGTCAGGACAAGGCAGGCTCAATCTGCGGGCTCCTGGGTGAGCTACCCAGAGGGGAGAGTTGAAATGGACTCTCCTGAAGATGAGTCCTACTGTGGCTTGGTGGCCTGGGAGACCTTGGAATGTGGAGGTGGCTCAGGGACTCTGCAGGATTCTCCAACATGAGGTGTTTGACACGGCTCCAACAAGGAAACTTCCCATGTGGAGACGAGAGGAGTTCTGTTCCGTGCCTCAGGAAAGCCCCATACCCTGTTCTTCGAACCAAAGCCTCTGAGGAGTGACACCTGGAAACCAAAGTAAGAGTTGAGACTACGGCCTAAAGGCCTGTCCTGCTCAACCTTCTATCTCTGTTGTCATCTGTGTGCATGCATTCATGGATGTAGCTGCTCAGCTTGTGTCCGAATGCCCCTGTGAGTCCAGTGAGGCTCCCAGTAGTGGGATGTCCTCGGAGGCCTTGAGGTTTCTCATATTCTGGAGGTGTGTGGCCAAAGGAATGGACACAGTTTCCCAGGAGAGAGCAGGCACGGTCCTGTGGTATGGCTCCAGAGGACCCAGCCTAGAGGCTCTGTTTGCCAGGGCTGTAGGGACAGATGTCTGAAAAAGCAAACTTGGCTCAGCTAGGGGCCAATGTAATGGCAGGCCTGATCTCTAGTCCGTGAGGGGAGATCCTCTGGAAATCAAAGTAGGGCAAGTGGGAGGCAGTCACTCAGGATTTTGTCTCTGGGTGTTGCGTTTACAGTGTCCGGTCAGGGTAGGGGTTGTCTCAGAGGCCGAGGAAGAGCCTTCCTCTCAGGGGATTGTCCAAGCTCCCAAGTGTTTGTGTTCATTCTGTGGGAATGAAGAGTACTGTTTTCTGCCACAGGGGACCCCCCAGGAGAGGGACTCTAGAGCACAGCAGTGGTTTCCCTCAACTGGAATACACACCATCTAGTTAGTCCTGGGTGCCTATGGGCATGGCAAGCCACATATGCGGGCTCTTGGTCCAGTCACTGAGAGGCGTTACTTGAATAAGGTACTCACGCTGAGGGTCACAATGTGTGTTTGTGCCCAAGGCGGCCCTCACGCTTGGGCGTGGCCTCATGGGCCATGCCGTTTTCTCCTACACTGAAGGTTTGACTCACTGCCAGCAGCAAGGTTTCTTGCCAGGGGGAAGGAGGGGTTCTGACTTGTGCATCAGGTTCCCCCCTGTGCAGGGATTGGAGATAAGGTCTAGGTTCCGATGACTGAAAACCCAGGTTGGGAATGGATGGTGGCCTAAGGCAGTGGCGGGTCCAATGTGCTGGGTGTGCAGCCAGCTGTGTCGGTGTCTGTTGGAAGGTCTGGGCTCAGGCTATTTGCGACAGAGCATCACTGTTTAAGGTAGCCTATGCAATTGGGGTGTTGCCGAGGGCCAAGCAGTTTGATCCTCATTTGGGGTTTCTGGGCAGCGGCATAGACAATGTTTTTCTCTTGGGAGGCAGGCACAGTGCTTCATTGTGGCCCCAGAATTCCCAGTAGGGAGGGTTTGTGGGCCAGGAGTGTGAGGACGGAAGTCTGAAAACACAAGCTAGTGTGAGGATTGGAACCAAGGGCAGAGCAGGCCCACTCTGCAGAGGCTGAATCAAAATCTCCTGCATCTGAAGTCAGGCTGAGGATCAGACGTTGGCTGAGGCTGGAGTATGTGTCCATGATGGCACCTTCATGAAGTGGGGGCCTCATGAGGCCAAGGAAGTTTTCCCACGCTGAGTTTGGAGGTTGCCCCAAACCACAAGGTTTCCTTCTGCGGGACATTCGAGTCCTGTTGCATGGCTCCAGGACATACCATATGGAAGGACTGGAGAGCAGGGTTCGAAGGATGGATCCCTGTACAGCATGCCTCGCATTCCCATTGGCTACTAGCGACAAGATATGTTTGATCTGCTGCCTCTGGAACACGCGAACCAGGGGGCTGAGTTGAAATGGCCTCTCCTGAGGATGCATCATAATGTGCGTTTGGGTCCATGGAGACCTTGGAATGTGCTGGTTGTTCAGTGGCCCTGCGGAACTCTCCTACCTGAAGTGTTTGATACATCCCAGTAAGAAAGCTGCCCATGTGGAGATGAGAGAGGTTTGGTTTGGTGCCTCAGAAAAGCCCCATGTGCTGGTCTACGAAAACAGTCCTCTGAGAACGGAAACATGGAAACCAAAGCTAAGGTTCAGATTAGGGCCTGGGGGCCTGTCCATTTCAACCTTCTGTCTCTGGGGACACTGTCTGAGAGTCTAAGTGGAGATAGTTGCTCCGCTGGTGTCAGAGAGCCCCTCTTAGTCCAGGGGGGCCTACCCTATTGATGGCCTCAGGGGCCTTGGAGCTTTTCCCTAACCTGTAGTGTGGTGGTCAATGGATTGGGCACACTTTCCTTGGAGAGGGCAGGCACAATCTTTCGCTGTGGCCCTAGAGGCCCTAGCCTGGAGGTGTGTGGGTCCAGGCTGTGGGCACAGAAGTCTGAATACACAAACTCAGCTTATGAGTGGCGCCTAGGGTATGGCAGGCCGGATGTACAGCCCGAGAGGGAGCTCCTGGGCCTCTGAAACAAGGGCGAGTGGGAGGCGTTCCTTCAGGCTTTTGTCTCTGGATGTTGTGTCCGGGATAGCCGTGGATTGGAGCGGTGGCCTCAGGTACTGTGGACGAGTATCCCTCTCTGGGGATTTGTCCCAGCTCCCAAGAGTTTGGGGTCATTTTGTGGGAAGGGTGGAGTCGTGTTGTCTGGCTCATGGGTCTCTCCAAGAAAGGGATTCCAGAGCAGAGCTCCAGGTACGGGCGGGGCGACAGGAAAATTCAAACCGTGGTGAGGATTGGGTGCATAGGGGCTTGGCAAGCCCCATATGTGGGCTCTTGGTCCAGGCCCTGACAGGCCTTTCTTTGACATGGGGCTCATGCTGAGGATCACAGTGTGAATTTGTGCCCAAGCAGCACTCAAGTTTGGGCGTGGCATCAGGGGCCATGAAGGTTTCTCCCACCCTGAAGGTGTGACTCCATGCCAAGAGCAAGCTTGACAGCCATGGGGAAGGAGGAGTTCTGTTTTGTGCTTGCTATACCCAGCTGTGTGGAGAATTGATATAATGTCTAGGTTCAGATATCTGAAAACCAAGGTTAGGATGAGGTGACGGCATAAGACCATGGCGTGTCCGAAGTGCTGGGTGTGCGGCCAGCTGTCTCCTTGTCTGTCTGGACGTCTGGCTTCAGGCTGTGTCAGGCAGAGCATGAGTGCCCAGAGCAGCCTATCCAGTTCGGGTACCGTCGAGGCCCGAGCAGGTTGATCCTCATCTGGGTTTTCTGGAGAGCCCCACAGGGAAACGTTTTTCTTCCGTTGGGCAGACACTGGGCTGGGTTTTGGTTCCGGAGTTCCTAGTCCGGAGGGCTTGTTTGCCAGGAGTGTGAGGAAGGAAGTCTGAAAACACAAGCTAGCGTGAGGTTTGGGACCGAGGTCACGGCATGCCCACTCTCCAGAGGCTGAATCGGGATCTCCTGCACTGAGGTCATGTCAACTATGAGACGTGCCTCAGGCTAGAGTTCTTGTCCAGCATGGCCTCTTCCTGAAGGGTGTGGGGGCTTCATGAGGCCAGAAAGTTTTGCCTACGATGGATTTGTGAACTGCTCCAAAACTGAAGGTTACCTTCTGCACGACAGTCGAGTCCTATTGGATGGTTCCAAGAGGCCCCATATGGAAAGACTCGAGAGCAGGTGTCTAAGCATGGATGCCTGGGAACGCCACCTCATATTCCCACTCTTTAGTCAGGACAAGGCAGGCTCAATCTGCGGGCTCCTGGGTGAGCTACCCAGAGGGGAGAGTTGAAATGGACTCTCCTGAAGATGAGTCCTACTGTGGCTTGGTGGCCTGGGAGACCTTGGAATGTGGAGGTGGCTCAGGGACTCTGCAGGATTCTCCAACATGAGGTGTTTGACACGGCTCCAACAAGGAAACTTCCCATGTGGAGACGAGAGGAGTTCTGTTCCGTGCCTCAGGAAAGCCCCATACCCTGTTCTTCGAACCAAAGCCTCTGAGGAGTGACACCTGGAAACCAAAGTAAGAGTTGAGACTACGGCCTAAAGGCCTGTCCTGCTCAACCTTCTATCTCTGTTGTCATCTGTGTGCATGCATTCATGGATGTAGCTGCTCAGCTTGTGTCCGAATGCCCCTGTGAGTCCAGTGAGGCTCCCAGTAGTGGGATGTCCTCGGAGGCCTTGAGGTTTCTCATATTCTGGAGGTGTGTGGCCAAAGGAATGGACACAGTTTCCCAGGAGAGAGCAGGCACGGTCCTGTGGTATGGCTCCAGAGGACCCAGCCTAGAGGCTCTGTTTGCCAGGGCTGTGGGGACAGATGTCTGAAAAAGCAAACTTGGCTCAGCTAGGGGCCAATGTAATGGCAGGCCTGATCTCTAGTCCGTGAGGGGAGATCCTCTGGAAATCAAAGTAGGGCAAGTGGGAGGCAGTCACTCAGGATTTTGTCTCTGGGTGTTGCGTTTACAGTGTCCGGTCAGGGTAGGGGTTGTCTCAGAGGCCGAGGAAGAGCCTTCCTCTCAGGGGATTGTCCAAGCTCCCAAGTGTTTGTGTTCATTCTGTGGGAATGAAGAGTACTGTTTTCTGCCACAGGGGACCCCCCAGGAGAGGGACTCTAGAGCACAGCAGTGGGTTCCCTCAACTGGAATACACACCATCTAGTTAGTCCTGGGTGCCTATGGGCATGGCAAGCCACATATGCGGGCTCTTGGTCCAGTCACTGAGAGGCGTTACTTGAATAAGGTACTCACGCTGAGGGTCACAATGTGTGTTTGTGCCCAAGGCGGCCCTCACGCTTGGGCGTGGCCTCATGGGCCATGCCGTTTTCTCCTACACTGAAGGTTTGACTCACTGCCAGCAGCAAGGTTTCTTGCCAGGGGGAAGGAGGGGTTCTGACTTGTGCATCAGGTTCCCCCCTGTGCAGGGATTGGAGATAAGGTCTAGGTTCCGATGACTGAAAACCCAGGTTGGGAATGGATGGTGGCCTAAGGCAGTGGCGGGTCCAATGTGCTGGGTGTGCAGCCAGCTGTGTCGGTGTCTGTTGGAAGGTCTGGGCTCAGGCTATTTGCGACAGAGCATCACTGTTTAAGGTAGCCTATGCAATTGGGGTGTTGCCCAGGGCCAAGCAGTTTGATCCTCATTTGGGGTTTCTGGGCAGCGCCATAGACAATGTTTTTCTCCTGGGAGGCAGGCACAGTGCTTCATTGTGGCCCCAGAATTCCCAGTAGGGAGGGTTTGTGGGCCAGGAGTGTGAGGACGGAAGTCTGAAAACACAAGCTAGTGTGAGGATTGGAACCAAGGGCAGAGCAGGCCCACTCTGCAGAGGCTGAATCAAAATCTCCTGCATCTGAAGTCAGGCTGAGGATCAGACGTTGGCTGAGGCTGGAGTATGTGTCCATGATGGCACCTTCATGAAGTGGGGGCCTCATGAGGCCAAGGAAGTTTTCCCACGCTGAGTTTGGAGGTTGCCCCAAACCACAAGGTTTCCTTCTGCGGGACATTCGAGTCCTGTTGCATGGCTCCAGGACATACCATATGGAAGGACTGGAGAGCAGGGTTCGAAGGATGGATCCCTGTACAGCATGCCTCGCATTCCCATTGGCTACTAGCGACAAGATATGTTTGATCTGCTGCCTCTGGAACACGCGAACCAGGGGGCTGAGTTGAAATGGCCTCTCCTGAGGATGCATCATAATGTGCGTTTGGGTCCATGGAGACCTTGGAATGTGCTGGTTGTTCAGTGGCCCTGCGGAACTCTCCTACCTGAAGTGTTTGATACATCCCAGTAAGAAAGCTGCCCATGTGGAGATGAGAGAGGTTTGGTTTGGTGCCTCAGAAAAGCCCCATGTGCTGGTCTACGAAAACAGTCCTCTGAGAACGGAAACATGGAAACCAAAGCTAAGGTTCAGATTAGGGCCTGGGGGCCTGTCCATTTCAACCTTCTGTCTCTGGGGACACTGTCTGAGAGTCTAAGTGGAGATAGTTGCTCCGCTGGTGTCAGAGAGCCCCTCTTAGTCCAGGGGGGCCTACCCTATTGATGGCCTCAGGGGCCTTGGAGCTTTTCCCTAACCTGTAGTGTGGTGGTCAATGGATTGGGCACACTTTCCTTGGAGAGGGCAGGCACAATCTTTCGCTGTGGCCCTAGAGGCCCTAGCCTGGAGGTGTGTGGGTCCAGGCTGTGGGCACAGAAGTCTGAATACACAAACTCAGCTTATGAGTGGCGCCTAGGGTATGGCAGGCCGGATGTACAGCCCGAGAGGGAGCTCCTGGGCCTCTGAAACAAGGGCGAGTGGGAGGCGTTCCTTCAGGCTTTTGTCTCTGGATGTTGTGTCCGGGATAGCCGTGGATTGGAGCGGTGGCCTCAGGTACTGTGGACGAGTATCCCTCTCTGGGGATTTGTCCCAGCTCCCAAGAGTTTGGGGTCATTTTGTGGGAAGGGTGGAGTCGTGTTGTCTGGCTCATGGGTCTCTCCAAGAAAGGGATTCCAGAGCAGAGCTCCAGGTACGGGCGGGGCGACAGGAAAATTCAAACCGTGGTGAGGATTGGGTGCATAGGGGCTTGGCAAGCCCCATATGTGGGCTCTTGGTCCAGGCCCTGACAGGCCTTTCTTTGACATGGGGCTCATGCTGAGGATCACAGTGTGAATTTGTGCCCAAGCAGCACTCAAGTTTGGGCGTGGCATCAGGGGCCATGAAGGTTTCTCCCACCCTGAAGGTGTGACTCCATGCCAAGAGCAAGCTTGACAGCCATGGGGAAGGAGGAGTTCTGTTTTGTGCTTGCTATACCCAGCTGTGTGGAGAATTGATATAATGTCTAGGTTCAGATATCTGAAAACCAAGGTTAGGATGAGGTGACGGCATAAGACCATGGCGTGTCCGAAGTGCTGGGTGTGCGGCCAGCTGTCTCCTTGTCTGTCTGGACGTCTGGCTTCAGGCTGTGTCAGGCAGAGCATGAGTGCCCAGAGCAGCCTATCCAGTTCGGGTACCGTCGAGGCCCGAGCAGGTTGATCCTCATCTGGGTTTTCTGGAGAGCCCCACAGGGAAACGTTTTTCTTCCGTTGGGCAGACACTGGGCTGGGTTTTGGTTCCGGAGTTCCTAGTCCGGAGGGCTTGTTTGCCAGGAGTGTGAGGAAGGAAGTCTGAAAACACAAGCTAGCGTGAGGTTTGGGACCGAGGTCACGGCATGCCCACTCTCCAGAGGCTGAATCGGGATCTCCTGCACTGAGGTCATGTCAACTATGAGACGTGCCTCAGGCTAGAGTTCTTGTCCAGCATGGCCTCTTCCTGAAGGGTGTGGGGGCTTCATGAGGCCAGAAAGTTTTGCCTACGATGGATTTGTGAACTGCTCCAAAACTGAAGGTTACCTTCTGCACGACAGTCGAGTCCTATTGGATGGTTCCAAGAGGCCCCATATGGAAAGACTCGAGAGCAGGTGTCTAAGCATGGATGCCTGGGAACGCCACCTCATATTCCCACTCTTTAGTCAGGACAAGGCAGGCTCAATCTGCGGGCTCCTGGGTGAGCTACCCAGAGGGGAGAGTTGAAATGGACTCTCCTGAAGATGAGTCCTACTGTGGCTTGGTGGCCTGGGAGACCTTGGAATGTGGAGGTGGCTCAGGGACTCTGCAGGATTCTCCAACATGAGGTGTTTGACACGGCTCCAACAAGGAAACTTCCCATGTGGAGACGAGAGGAGTTCTGTTCCGTGCCTCAGGAAAGCCCCATACCCTGTTCTTCGAACCAAAGCCTCTGAGGAGTGACACCTGGAAACCAAAGTAAGAGTTGAGACTACGGCCTAAAGGCCTGTCCTGCTCAACCTTCTATCTCTGTTGTCATCTGTGTGCATGCATTCATGGATGTAGCTGCTCAGCTTGTGTCCGAATGCCCCTGTGAGTCCAGTGAGGCTCCCAGTAGTGGGATGTCCTCGGAGGCCTTGAGGTTTCTCATATTCTGGAGGTGTGTGGCCAAAGGAATGGACACAGTTTCCCAGGAGAGAGCAGGCACGGTCCTGTGGTATGGCTCCAGAGGACCCAGCCTAGAGGCTCTGTTTGCCAGGGCTGTGGGGACAGATGTCTGAAAAAGCAAACTTGGCTCAGCTAGGGGCCAATGTAATGGCAGGCCTGATCTCTAGTCCGTGAGGGGAGATCCTCTGGAAATCAAAGTAGGGCAAGTGGGAGGCAGTCACTCAGGATTTTGTCTCTGGGTGTTGCGTTTACAGTGTCCGGTCAGGGTAGGGGTTGTCTCAGAGGCCGAGGAAGAGCCTTCCTCTCAGGGGATTGTCCAAGCTCCCAAGTGTTTGTGTTCATTCTGTGGGAATGAAGAGTACTGTTTTCTGCCACAGGGGACCCCCCAGGAGAGGGACTCTAGAGCACAGCAGTGGGTTCCCTCAACTGGAATACACACCATCTAGTTAGTCCTGGGTGCCTATGGGCATGGCAAGCCACATATGCGGGCTCTTGGTCCAGTCACTGAGAGGCGTTACTTGAATAAGGTACTCACGCTGAGGGTCACAATGTGTGTTTGTGCCCAAGGCGGCCCTCACGCTTGGGCGTGGCCTCATGGGCCATGCCGTTTTCTCCTACACTGAAGGTTTGACTCACTGCCAGCAGCAAGGTTTCTTGCCAGGGGGAAGGAGGGGTTCTGACTTGTGCATCAGGTTCCCCCCTGTGCAGGGATTGGAGATAAGGTCTAGGTTCCGATGACTGAAAACCCAGGTTGGGAATGGATGGTGGCCTAAGGCAGTGGCGGGTCCAATGTGCTGGGTGTGCAGCCAGCTGTGTCGGTGTCTGTTGGAAGGTCTGGGCTCAGGCTATTTGCGACAGAGCATCACTGTTTAAGGTAGCCTATGCAATTGGGGTGTTGCCCAGGGCCAAGCAGTTTGATCCTCATTTGGGGTTTCTGGGCAGCGCCATAGACAATGTTTTTCTCCTGGGAGGCAGGCACAGTGCTTCATTGTGGCCCCAGAATTCCCAGTAGGGAGGGTTTGTGGGCCAGGAGTGTGAGGACGGAAGTCTGAAAACACAAGCTAGTGTGAGGATTGGAGCCAAGGGCAGAGCAGGCCCACTCTGCAGAGGCTGAATCAAAATCTCCTGCATCTGAAGTCAGGCTGAGGATCAGACATTGGCTGAGGCTGGAGTATGTGTCCATGATGGCACCTTCATGAAGTGGGGGCCTCATGAGGCCAAGGAAGTTTTCCCACGCTGAGTTTGGAGGTTGCCCCAAACCACAAGGTTTCCTTCTGCGGGACATTCGAGTCCTGTTGCATGGCTCCAGGACATACCATATGGAAGGACTGGAGAGCAGGGTTCGAAGGATGGATCCCTGTACAGCATGCCTCGCATTCCCATTGCTATTAGCGACAAGATATGTTTGAACTGCTGCCTCTGGAACACGCGACCCAGGGGGCTGAGTTGAAATGGCCTCTCCTGAGGATGCGTCATAATGTGCGTTTGGGTCCATGGAGACCTTGGAATGTGCTGGTTGTTCAGTGGCCCTGCGGAACTCTCCTACCTGAAGTGTTTGATACATCCCAGTAAGAAAGCTGCCCATGTGGAGATGAGAGATGTTTGGTTTGGTGCCTCAGAAAAGCCCCATGTGCTGGTCTACGAAAACAGTCCTCTGAGAACGGAAACATGGAAACCAAAGCTAAGGTTCAGATTAGGGCCTGGGGGCCTGTCCATTCCAACCTTCTGTCTCTGGGGACACTGTCTGAGAGTCTAAGTGGAGATAGTTGCTCCGCTGGTGTCAGAGAGCCCCTCTTAGTCCAGGGGGGCCTACCCTATTGATGGCCTCAGGGGCCTTGGAGCTTTTCCCTAACCTGTAGTGTTGTGGTCAATGGATTGGGCACACTTTCCTTGGAGAGGGCAGGCACAATCTTTCGCTGTGGCCCTAGAGGCCCTAGCCTGGAGGTGTGTGGGTCCAGGCTGTGGGCACAGAAGTCTGAATACACAAACTCAGCTTAGGAGTGGCGCCTAGGGTATGGCAGGCCGGATGTACAGCCCGAGAGGGAGCTCCTGGGCCTCTGAAACAAGGGCGAGTGGGAGGCGTTCCTTCAGGCTTTTGTCTCTGGATGTTGTGTCCGGGATAGCCGTGGATTGGAGCGGTGGCCTCAGGTACTGTGGACGAGTATCCCTCTCTGGGGATTTGTCCCAGCTCCCAAGAGTTTGGGGTCATTTTGTGGGAAGGGTGGAGTCGTGTTGTCTGGCTCATGGGTCTCTCCAAGAAAGGGATTCCAGAGCAGAGCTCCAGGTACGGGCGGGGCGACTGGAAAATTCAAACCGTGGTGAGGATTGGGTGCATAGGGGCTTGGCAAGCCCCATATGTGGGCTCTTGGTCCAGGCCCTGACAGGCCTTTCTTTGACATGGGGCTCATGCTGAGGATCACAGTGTGAATTTGTGCCCAAGCAGCACTCAAGTTTGGGCGTGGCATCAGGGGCCATGAAGGTTTCTCCCACCCTGAAGGTGTGACTCCATGCCAAGAGCAAGCTTGACAGCCATGGGGAAGGAGGAGTTCTGTTTTGTGCTTGCTATACCCAGCTGTGTGGAGAATTGATATAATGTCTAGGTTCAGATATCTGAAAACCAAGGTTAGGATGAGGTGACGGCATAAGACCATGGCGTGTCCAAAGTGCTGGGTGTGCGGCCAGCTGTCTCCTTGTCTGTCTGGACGTCTGGCTTCAGGCTGTGTCAGGCAGAGCATGAGTGCCCAGAGCAGCCTATCCAGTTCGGGTACCGTCGAGGCCCGAGCAGGTTGATCCTCATCTGGGTTTTCTGGAGAGCCCCACAGGGAAACGTTTTTCTTCCGTTGGGAAGACACTGGGCTGGGTTGTGGTTCCGGAGTTCCTAGTCCGGAGGGCTTGTTTGCCAGGAGTGTGAGGAAGGAAGTCTGAAAACACAAGATAGCGTGAGGTTTGGGACCGAGGTCACGGCATGCCCACTCTGCAGAGGCTGAATCGGGATCTCCTGCACTGAGGTCATGTCAACTATGAGACGGGCCTCAGGCTAGTGTTCTCTTCCAGCATGGCCTCTTCCTGAAGGGTGTGGGGGCTTCATGAGGCCAGAAAGTTTTGCCTACGATGGGATTTGTGAACTGCTCCAAAACTGAAGGTTACCTTCTGCACGACAGTCGAGTCCTATTGGATGGTTCCAGGAGGCCCCATATGGAAAGACTCGAGAGCAGGTGTCTAAGCATGGATGCCTGGGAACGCCACCTCATATTCCCACTCTTTATTCAGGACAAGGCAGGCTCAATCTGCGGGCCCCTGGGTGAGCTACCCAGAGGGGAGAGTTGAAATGGACTCTCCTGAAGATGAGTCCTACTGTGGCTTGGTGGCCTGGGAGACCTTGGAATGTGGAGGTGGCTCAGGGTCTCTGCAGGATTCTCCAACATGAGGTGTTTGACACGTCTCCAACAAGGAAACTTCCCATGTGGAGACGAGAGGAGTTCTGTTCCGTGCCTCAGGAAAGCCCCATACCCTGTTCTTCGAACCAAAGCATCTGAGGAGTGACACCTGGAAACCAAAGTAAGAGTTGAGACTACGGCCTAAAGGCCTGTCCGGCTCAACCTTCTATCTCTGTTGACATCTGTGTGCATGCATTCATGGATGTAGCTGCTCAGCTTGTGTCCGAATGCCCCTGTGAGTCCAGTGAGGCTCCCAGTAGTGGGATGTCCTCGGAGGCCTTGAGGTTTCTCATATTCTGGAGGTGTGTGGCCAAAGGAATGGACACAGTTTCCCAGGAGAGAGCAGGCACGGTCCTGTGGTATGGCTCCAGAGGACCCAGCCTAGAGGCTCTGTTTGCCAGGGCTGTGGGGACAGATGTCTGAAAAAGCAAACTTGGCTCAGCTAGGGGCCAATGTAATGGCAGGCCTGATCTCTAGTCCGTGAGGGGAGATCCTCTGGAAATCAAAGTAGGGCAAGTGGGAGGCAGTCACTCAGGATTTTGTCTCTGGGTGTTGCGTTTACAGTGTCCGGTCAGGGTAGGGGTTGTCTCAGAGGCCGAGGAAGAGCCTTCCTCTCAGGGGATTGTCCAAGCTCCCAAGTGTTTGTGTTCATTCTGTGGGAATGAAGAGTACTGTTTTCTGCCACAGGGGACCCCCCAGGAGAGGGACTCTAGAGCACAGCAGTGGGTTCCCTCAACTGGAATACACACCATCTAGTTAGTCCTGGGTGCCTATGGGCATGGCAAGCCACATATGCGGGCTCTTGGTCCAGTCACTGAGAGGCGTTACTTGAATAAGGTACTCACGCTGAGGGTCACAATGTGTGTTTGTGCCCAAGGCGGCCCTCACGCTTGGGCGTGGCCTCATGGGCCATGCCGTTTTCTCCTACACTGAAGGTTTGACTCACTGCCAGCAGCAAGGTTTCTTGCCAGGGGGAAGGAGGGGTTCTGACTTGTGCATCAGGTTCCCCCCTGTGCAGGGATTGGAGATAAGGTCTAGGTTCCGATGACTGAAATCCCAGGTTGGGAATGGATGGTGGCCTAAGGCAGTGGCGGGTCCAATGTGCTGGGTGTGCAGCCAGCTGTGTCGGTGTCTGTTGGAAGGTCTGGGCTCAGGCTATTTGCGACAGAGCATCACTGTTTAAGGTAGCCTATGCAATTGGGGTGTTGCCGAGGGCCAAGCAGTTTGATCCTCATTTGGGGTTTCTGGGCAGCGCCATAGACAATGTTTTTCTCCTGGGAGGCAGGCACAGTGCTTCATTGTGGCCCCAGAATTCCCAGTAGGGAGGGTTTGTGGGCCAGGAGTGTGAGGACGGAAGTCTGAAAACACAAGCTAGTGTGAGGATTGGAACCAAGGGCAGAGCAGGCCCACTCTGCAGAGGCTGAATCAAAATCTCCTGCATCTGAAGTCAGGCTGAGGATCAGACGTTGGCTGAGGCTGGAGTATGTGTCCATGATGGCACCTTCATGAAGTGGGGGCCTCATGAGGCCAAGGAAGTTTTCCCACGCTGAGTTTGGAGGTTGCCCCAAACCACAAGGTTTCCTTCTGCGGGACATTCGAGTCCTGTTGCATGGCTCCAGGACATACCATATGGAAGGACTGGAGAGCAGGGTTCGAAGGATGGATCCCTGTACAGCATGCCTCGCATTCCCATTGCTATTAGCGACAAGATATGTTTGATCTGCTGCCTCTGGAACACGCGACCCAGGGGGCTGAGTTGAAATTGCCTCTCCTGAGGATGCGTCATAATGTGCGTTTCGGTCCATGGAGACCTTGGAATGTGCTGGTTGTTCAGTGGCCCTGCGGAACTCTCCTACCTGAAGTGTTTGATACATCCCAGTAAGAAAGCTGCCCATGTGGAGATGAGAGAGGTTTGGTTTGGTGCCTCAGAAAAGCCCCATGTGCTGGTCTACGAAAACAGTCCTCTGAGAACGGAAACATGGAAACCAAAGCTAAGGTTCAGATTAGGGCCTGGGGGCCTGTCCATTTCAACCTTCTGTCTCTGGGGACACTGTTTGAGAGTCTAAGTGGAGATAGTTGCTCCGCTGGTGTCAGAGAGCCCCTCTTAGTCCAGGGGGGCCTACACTATTGATGGCCTCAGGGGCCTTGGAGCTTTTCCCTAACCTGTAGTGTTGTGGTCAATGGATTGGGCACACTTTCCTTGGAGAGGGCAGGCACAATCTTTCGCTGTGGCCCTAGAGGCCCTAGCCTGGAGGTGTGTGGGTCCAGGCTGTGGGCACAGAAGTCTGAATACACAAACTCAGCTTAGGAGTGGCGCCTAGGGTATGGCAGGCCGGATGTACAGCCCGAGAGGGAGCTCCTGGGCCTCTGAAACAAGGGCGAGTGGGAGGCGTTCCTTCAGGCTTTTGTCTCTGGATGTTGTGTCCGGGATAGCCGTGGATTGGAGCGGTGGCCTCAGGTACTGTGGACGAGTATCCCTCTCTGGGGATTTGTCCCAGCTCCCAAGAGTTTGGGGTCATTTTGTGGGAAGGGTGGAGTCGTGTTGTCTGGCTCATGGGTCTCTCCAAGAAAGGGATTCCAGAGCAGAGCTCCAGGTACGGGCGGGGCGACTGGAAAATTCAAACCGTGGTGAGGATTGGGTGCATAGGGGCTTGGCAAGCCCCATATGTGGGCTCTTGGTCCAGGCCCTGACAGGCCTTTCTTTGACATGGGGCTCATGCTGAGGATCACAGTGTGAATTTGTGCCCAAGCAGCACTCAAGTTTGGGCGTGGCATCAGGGGCCATGAAGGTTTCTCCCACCCTGAAGGTGTGACTCCATGCCAAGAGCAAGCTTGACAGCCATGGGGAAGGAGGAGTTCTGTTTTGTGCTTGCTATACCCAGCTGTGTGGAGAATTGATATAATGTCTAGGTTCAGATATCTGAAAACCAAGGTTAGGATGAGGTGACGGCATAAGACCATGGCGTGTCCGAAGTGCTGGGTGTGCGGCCAGCTGTTTCCTTGTCTGTCTGGACGTCTGGCTTCAGGCTGTGTCAGGCAGAGCATGAGTGCCCAGAGCAGCCTATCCAGTTCGGGTACCGTCGAGGCCCGAGCAGGTTGATCCTCATCTGGGTTTTCTGGAGAGCCCCACAGGGAAACGTTTTTCTTCCGTTGGGCAGACACTGGGCTGGGTTTTGGTTCCGGAGTTCCTAGTCCGGAGGGCTTGTTTGCCAGGAGTGTGAGGAAGGAAGTCTGAAAACACAAGCTAGCGTGAGGTTTGGGACCGAGGTCACGGCATGCCCACTCTGCAGAGGCTGAATCGGGATCTCCTGCACTGAGGTCATGTCAACTATGAGACGTGCCTCAGTCTAGAGTTCTTGTCCAGCATGGCCTCTTCCTGAAGGGTGTGGGGGCTTCATGAGGCCAGAAAGTTTTGCCTACGATGGGATTTGTGAACTGCTCCAAAACTGAAGGTTACCTTCTGCACGACAGTCGAGTCCTATTGGATGGTTCCAAGAGGCCCCATATGGAAAGACTCGAGAGCAGGTGTCTAAGCATGGATGCCTGGGAACGCCACCTCATATTCCCACTCTTTAGTCAGGACAAGGCAGGCTCAATCTGCGGGCTCCTGGGTGAGCTACCCAGAGGGGAGAGTTGAAATGGACTCTCCTGAAGATGAGTCCTACTGTGGCTTGGTGGCCTGGGAGACCTTGGAATGTGGAGGTGGCTCAGGGACTCTGCAGGATTCTCTAACATGAGGTGTTTGACACGGCTCCAACAAGGAAACTTCCCATGTGGAGACGAGAGGAGTTCTGTTCCGTGCCTCAGGAAAGCCCCATACCCTGTTCTTCGAACCAAAGCCTCTGAGGAGTGACACCTGGAAACCAAAGTAAGAGTTGAGACTACGGCCTAAAGGCCTGTCCTGCTCAACCTTCTATCTCTGTTGTCATCTGTGTGCATGCATTCATGGATGTAGCTGCTCAGCTTGTGTCCGAATGCCCCTGTGAGTCCAGTGAGGCTCCCAGTAGTGGGATGTCCTCGGAGGCCTTGAGGTTTCTCATATTCTGGAGGTGTGTGGCCAAAGGAATGGACACAGTTTCCCAGGAGAGAGCAGGCACGGTCCTGTGGTATGGCTCCAGAGGACCCAGCCTAGAGGCTCTGTTTGCCAGGGCTGTGGGGACAGATGTCTGAAAAAGCAAACTTGGCTCAGCTAGGGGCCAATGTAATGGCAGGCCTGATCTCTAGTCCGTGAGGGGAGATCCTCTGGAAATCAAAGTAGGGCAAGTGGGAGGCAGTCACTCAGGATTTTGTCTCTGGGTGTTGCGTTTACAGTGTCCGGTCAGGGTAGGGGTTGTCTCAGAGGCCGAGGAAGAGCCTTCCTCTCAGGGGATTGTCCAAGCTCCCAAGTGTTTGTGTTCATTCTGTGGGAATGAAGAGTACTGTTTTCTGCCACAGGGGACCCCCCAGGAGAGGGACTCTAGAGCACAGCAGTGGTTTCCCTCAACTGGAATACACACCATCTAGTTAGTCCTGGGTGCCTATGGGCATGGCAAGCCACATATGCGGGCTCTTGGTCCAGTCACTGAGAGGCGTTACTTGAATAAGGTACTCACGCTGAGGGTCACAATGTGTGTTTGTGCCCAAGGCGGCCCTCACGCTTGGGCGTGGCCTCATGGGCCATGCCGTTTTCTCCTACACTGAAGGTTTGACTCACTGCCAGCAGCAAGGTTTCTTGCCAGGGGGAAGGAGGGGTTCTGACTTGTGCATCAGGTTCCCCCCTGTGCAGGGATTGGAGATAAGGTCTAGGTTCCGATGACTGAAAACCCAGGTTGGGAATGGATGGTGGCCTAAGGCAGTGGCGGGTCCAATGTGCTGGGTGTGCAGCCAGCTGTGTCGGTGTCTGTTGGAAGGTCTGGGCTCAGGCTATTTGCGACAGAGCATCACTGTTTAAGGTAGCCTATGCAATTGGGGTGTTGCCGAGGGCCAAGCAGTTTGATCCTCATTTGGGGTTTCTGGGCAGCGGCATAGACAATGTTTTTCTCTTGGGAGGCAGGCACAGTGCTTCATTGTGGCCCCAGAATTCCCAGTAGGGAGGGTTTGTGGGCCAGGAGTGTGAGGACGGAAGTCTGAAAACACAAGCTAGTGTGAGGATTGGAACCAAGGGCAGAGCAGGCCCACTCTGCAGAGGCTGAATCAAAATCTCCTGCATCTGAAGTCAGGCTGAGGATCAGACGTTGGCTGAGGCTGGAGTATGTGTCCATGATGGCACCTTCATGAAGTGGGGGCCTCATGAGGCCAAGGAAGTTTTCCCACGCTGAGTTTGGAGGTTGCCCCAAACCACAAGGTTTCCTTCTGCGGGACATTCGAGTCCTGTTGCATGGCTCCAGGACATACCATATGGAAGGACTGGAGAGCAGGGTTCGAAGGATGGATCCCTGTACAGCATGCCTCGCATTCCCATTGGCTACTAGCGACAAGATATGTTTGATCTGCCGCCTCTGGAACACGCGAACCAGGGGGCTGAGTTGAAATGGCCTCTCCTGAGGATGCATCATAATGTGCGTTTGGGTCCATGGAGACCTTGGAATGTGCTGGTTGTTCAGTGGCCCTGCGGAACTCTCCTACCTGAAGTGTTTGATACATCCCAGTAAGAAAGCTGCCCATGTGGAGATGAGAGAGGTTTGGTTTGGTGCCTCAGAAAAGCCCCATGTGCTGGTCTACGAAAACAGTCCTCTGAGAACGGAAACATGGAAACCAAAGCTAAGGTTCAGATTAGGGCCTGGGGGCCTGTCCATTTCAACCTTCTGTCTCTGGGGACACTGTCTGAGAGTCTAAGTGGAGATAGTTGCTCCGCTGGTGTCAGAGAGCCCCTCTTAGTCCAGGGGGGCCTACACTATTGATGGACTCAGGGGCCTTGGAGCTTTTCCCTAACCTGTAGTGTGGTGGTCAATGGATTGGGCACACTTTCCTTGGAGAGGGCAGGCACAATCTTTCGCTGTGGCCCTAGAGGCCCTAGCCTGGAGGTGTGTGGGTCCAGGCTGTGGGCACAGAAGTCTGAATACACAAACTCAGCTTATGAGTGGCGCCTAGGGTATGGCAGGCCGGATGTACAGCCCGAGAGGGAGCTCCTGGGCCTCTGAAACAAGGGCGAGTGGGAGGCGTTCCTTCAGGCTTTTGTCTCTGGATGTTGTGTCCGGGATAGCCGTGGATTGGAGCGGTGGCCTCAGGTACTGTGGACGAGTATCCCTCTCTGGGGATTTGTCCCAGCTCCCAAGAGTTTGGGGTCATTTTGTGGGAAGGGTGGAGTCGTGTTGTCTGGCTCATGGGTCTCTCCAAGAAAGGGATTCCAGAGCAGAGCTCCAGGTATGGGCGGGGCGACAGGAAAATTCAAACCGTGGTGAGGATTGGGTGCATAGGGGCTTGGCAAGCCCCATATGTGGGCTCTTGGTCCAGGCCCTGACAGGCCTTTCTTTGACATGGGGCTCATGCTGAGGATCACAGTGTGAATTTGTGCCCAAGCAGCACTCAAGTTTGGGCGTGGCATCAGGGGCCATGAAGGTTTCTCCCACCCTGAAGGTGTGACTCCATGCCAAGAGCAAGCTTGACAGCCATGGGGAAGGAGGAGTTCTGTTTTGTGCTTGCTATACCCAGCTGTGTGGAGAATTGATATAATGTCTAGGTTCAGATATCTGAAAACCAAGGTTAGGATGAGGTGACGGCATAAGACCATGGCGTGTCCGAAGTGCTGGGTGTGCGGCCAGCTGTCTCCTTGTCTGTCTGGACGTCTGGCTTCAGGCTGTGTCAGGCAGAGCATGAGTGCCCAGAGCAGCCTATCCAGTTCGGGTACCGTCGAGGCCCGAGCAGGTTGATCCTCATCTGGGTTTTCTGGAGAGCCCCACAGGGAAACGTTTTTCTTCCGTTGGGCAGACACTGGGCTGGGTTTTGGTTCCGGAGTTCCTAGTCCGGAGGGCTTGTTTGCCAGGAGTGTGAGGAAGGAAGTCTGAAAACACAAGCTAGCGTGAGGTTTGGGACCGAGGTCACGGCATGCCCACTCTGCAGAGGCTGAATCGGGATCTCCTGCACTGAGGTCATGTCAACTATGAGACGTGCCTCAGGCTAGAGTTCTTGTCCAGCATGGCCTCTTCCTGAAGGGTGTGGGGGCTTCATGAGGCCAGAAAGTTTTGCCTACGATGGGATTTGTGAACTGCTCCAAAACTGAAGGTTACCTTCTGCACGACAGTCGAGTCCTATTGGATGGTTCCAAGAGGCCCCATATGGAAAGACTCGAGAGCAGGTGTCTAAGCATGGATGCCTGGGAACGCCACCTCATATTCCCACTCTTTAGTCAGGACAAGGCAGGCTCAATCTGCGGGCTCCTGGGTGAGCTACCCAGAGGGGAGAGTTGAAATGGACTCTCCTGAAGATGAGTCCTACTGTGGCTTGGTGGCCTGGGAGACCTTGGAATGTGGAGGTGGCTCAGGGACTCTGCAGGATTCTCCAACATGAGGTGTTTGACACGGCTCCAACAAGGAAACTTCCCATGTGGAGACGAGAGGAGTTCTGTTCCGTGCCTCAGGAAAGCCCCATACCCTGTTCTTCGAACCAAAGCCTCTGAGGAGTGACACCTGGAAACCAAAGTAAGAGTTGAGACTACGGCCTAAAGGCCTGTCCTGCTCAACCTTCTATCTCTGTTGTCATCTGTGTGCATGCATTCATGGATGTAGCTGCTCAGCTTGTGTCCGAATGCCCCTGTGAGTCCAGTGAGGCTCCCAGTAGTGGGATGTCCTCGGAGGCCTTGAGGTTTCTCATATTCTGGAGGTGTGTGGCCAAAGGAATGGACACAGTTTCCCAGGAGAGAGCAGGCACGGTCCTGTGGTATGGCTCCAGAGGACCCAGCCTAGAGGCTCTGTTTGCCAGGGCTGTAGGGACAGATGTCTGAAAAAGCAAACTTGGCTCAGCTAGGGGCCAATGTAATGGCAGGCCTGATCTCTAGTCCGTGAGGGGAGATCCTCTGGAAATCAAAGTAGGGCAAGTGGGAGGCAGTCACTCAGGATTTTGTCTCTGGGTGTTGCGTTTACAGTGTCCGGTCAGGGTAGGGGTTGTCTCAGAGGCCGAGGAAGAGCCTTCCTCTCAGGGGATTGTCCAAGCTCCCAAGTGTTTGTGTTCATTCTGTGGGAATGAAGAGTACTGTTTTCTGCCACAGGGGACCCCCCAGGAGAGGGACTCTAGAGCACAGCAGTGGTTTCCCTCAACTGGAATACACACCATCTAGTTAGTCCTGGGTGCCTATGGGCATGGCAAGCCACATATGCGGGCTCTTGGTCCAGTCACTGAGAGGCGTTACTTGAATAAGGTACTCACGCTGAGGGTCACAATGTGTGTTTGTGCCCAAGGCGGCCCTCACGCTTGGGCGTGGCCTCATGGGCCATGCCGTTTTCTCCTACACTGAAGGTTTGACTCACTGCCAGCAGCAAGGTTTCTTGCCAGGGGGAAGGAGGGGTTCTGACTTGTGCATCAGGTTCCCCCCTGTGCAGGGATTGGAGATAAGGTCTAGGTTCCGATGACTGAAAACCCAGGTTGGGAATGGATGGTGGCCTAAGGCAGTGGCGGGTCCAATGTGCTGGGTGTGCAGCCAGCTGTGTCGGTGTCTGTTGGAAGGTCTGGGCTCAGGCTATTTGCGACAGAGCATCACTGTTTAAGGTAGCCTATGCAATTGGGGTGTTGCCGAGGGCCAAGCAGTTTGATCCTCATTTGGGGTTTCTGGGCAGCGGCATAGGCAATGTTTTTCTCTTGGGAGGCAGGCACAGTGCTTCATTGTGGCCCCAGAATTCCCAGTAGGGAGGGTTTGTGGGCCAGGAGTGTGAGGACGGAAGTCTGAAAACACAAGCTAGTGTGAGGATTGGAACCAAGGGCAGAGCAGGCCCACTCTGCAGAGGCTGAATCAAAATCTCCTGCATCTGAAGTCAGGCTGAGGATCAGACGTTGGCTGAGGCTGGAGTATGTGTCCATGATGGCACCTTCATGAAGTGGGGGCCTCATGAGGCCAAGGAAGTTTTCCCACGCTGAGTTTGGAGGTTGCCCCAAACCACAAGGTTTCCTTCTGCGGGACATTCGAGTCCTGTTGCATGGCTCCAGGACATACCATATGGAAGGACTGGAGAGCAGGGTTCGAAGGATGGATCCCTGTACAGCATGCCTCGCATTCCCATTGGCTACTAGCGACAAGATATGTTTGATCTGCTGCCTCTGGAACACGCGAACCAGGGGGCTGAGTTGAAATGGCCTCTCCTGAGGATGCATCATAATGTGCGTTTGGGTCCATGGAGACCTTGGAATGTGCTGGTTGTTCAGTGGCCCTGCGGAACTCTCCTACCTGAAGTGTTTGATACATCCCAGTAAGAAAGCTGCCCATGTGGAGATGAGAGAGGTTTGGTTTGGTGCCTCAGAAAAGCCCCATGTGCTGGTCTACGAAAACAGTCCTCTGAGAACGGAAACATGGAAACCAAAGCTAAGGTTCAGATTAGGGCCTGGGGGCCTGTCCATTTCAACCTTCTGTCTCTGGGGACACTGTCTGAGAGTCTAAGTGGAGATAGTTGCTCCGCTGGTGTCAGAGAGCCCCTCTTAGTCCAGGGGGGCCTACACTATTGATGGCCTCAGGGGCCTTGGAGCTTTTCCCTAACCTGTAGTGTGGTGGTCAATGGATTGGGCACACTTTCCTTGGAGAGGGCAGGCACAATCTTTCGCTGTGGCCCTAGAGGCCCTAGCCTGGAGGTGTGTGGGTCCAGGCTGTGGGCACAGAAGTCTGAATACACAAACTCAGCTTATGAGTGGCGCCTAGGGTATGGCAGGCCGGATGTACAGCCCGAGAGGGAGCTCCTGGGCCTCTGAAACAAGGGCGAGTGGGAGGCGTTCCTTCAGGCTTTTGTCTCTGGATGTTGTGTCCGGGATAGCCGTGGATTGGAGCGGTGGCCTCAGGTACTGTGGACGAGTATCCCTCTCTGGGGATTTGTCCCAGCTCCCAAGAGTTTGGGGTCATTTTGTGGGAAGGGTGGAGTCGTGTTGTCTGGCTCATGGGTCTCTCCAAGAAAGGGATTCCAGAGCAGAGCTCCAGGTACGGGCGGGGCGACAGGAAAATTCAAACCGTGGTGAGGATTGGGTGCATAGGGGCTTGGCAAGCCCCATATGTGGGCTCTTGGTCCAGGCCCTGACAGGCCTTTCTTTGACATGGGGCTCATGCTGAGGATCACAGTGTGAATTTGTGCCCAAGCAGCACTCAAGTTTGGGCGTGGCATCAGGGGCCATGAAGGTTTCTCCCACCCTGAAGGTGTGACTCCATGCCAAGAGCAAGCTTGACAGCCATGGGGAAGGAGGAGTTCTGTTTTGTGCTTGCTATACCCAGCTGTGTGGAGAATTGATATAATGTCTAGGTTCAGATATCTGAAAACCAAGGTTAGGATGAGGTGACGGCATAAGACCATGGCGTGTCCGAAGTGCTGGGTGTGCGGCCAGCTGTCTCCTTGTCTGTCTGGACGTCTGGCTTCAGGCTGTGTCAGGCAGAGCATGAGTGCCCAGAGCAGCCTATCCAGTTCGGGTACCGTCGAGGCCCGAGCAGGTTGATCCTCATCTGGGTTTTCTGGAGAGCCCCACAGGGAAACGTTTTTCTTCCGTTGGGCAGACACTGGGCTGGGTTTTGGTTCCGGAGTTCCTAGTCCGGAGGGCTTGTTTGCCAGGAGTGTGAGGAAGGAAGTCTGAAAACACAAGCTAGCGTGAGGTTTGGGACCGAGGTCACGGCATGCCCACTCTCCAGAGGCTGAATCGGGATCTCCTGCACTGAGGTCATGTCAACTATGAGACGTGCCTCAGGCTAGAGTTCTTGTCCAGCATGGCCTCTTCCTGAAGGGTGTGGGGGCTTCATGAGGCCAGAAAGTTTTGCCTACGATGGATTTGTGAACTGCTCCAAAACTGAAGGTTACCTTCTGCACGACAGTCGAGTCCTATTGGATGGTTCCAAGAGGCCCCATATGGAAAGACTCGAGAGCAGGTGTCTAAGCATGGATGCCTGGGAACGCCACCTCATATTCCCACTCTTTAGTCAGGACAAGGCAGGCTCAATCTGCGGGCTCCTGGGTGAGCTACCCAGAGGGGAGAGTTGAAATGGACTCTCCTGAAGATGAGTCCTACTGTGGCTTGGTGGCCTGGGAGACCTTGGAATGTGGAGGTGGCTCAGGGACTCTGCAGGATTCTCCAACATGAGGTGTTTGACACGGCTCCAACAAGGAAACTTCCCATGTGGAGACGAGAGGAGTTCTGTTCCGTGCCTCAGGAAAGCCCCATACCCTGTTCTTCGAACCAAAGCCTCTGAGGAGTGACACCTGGAAACCAAAGTAAGAGTTGAGACTACGGCCTAAAGGCCTGTCCTGCTCAACCTTCTATCTCTGTTGTCATCTGTGTGCATGCATTCATGGATGTAGCTGCTCAGCTTGTGTCCGAATGCCCCTGTGAGTCCAGTGAGGCTCCCAGTAGTGGGATGTCCTCGGAGGCCTTGAGGTTTCTCATATTCTGGAGGTGTGTGGCCAAAGGAATGGACACAGTTTCCCAGGAGAGAGCAGGCACGGTCCTGTGGTATGGCTCCAGAGGACCCAGCCTAGAGGCTCTGTTTGCCAGGGCTGTGGGGACAGATGTCTGAAAAAGCAAACTTGGCTCAGCTAGGGGCCAATGTAATGGCAGGCCTGATCTCTAGTCCGTGAGGGGAGATCCTCTGGAAATCAAAGTAGGGCAAGTGGGAGGCAGTCACTCAGGATTTTGTCTCTGGGTGTTGCGTTTACAGTGTCCGGTCAGGGTAGGGGTTGTCTCAGAGGCCGAGGAAGAGCCTTCCTCTCAGGGGATTGTCCAAGCTCCCAAGTGTTTGTGTTCATTCTGTGGGAATGAAGAGTACTGTTTTCTGCCACAGGGGACCCCCCAGGAGAGGGACTCTAGAGCACAGCAGTGGTTTCCCTCAACTGGAATACACACCATCTAGTTAGTCCTGGGTGCCTATGGGCATGGCAAGCCACATATGCGGGCTCTTGGTCCAGTCACTGAGAGGCGTTACTTGAATAAGGTACTCACGCTGAGGGTCACAATGTGTGTTTGTGCCCAAGGCGGCCCTCACGCTTGGGCGTGGCCTCATGGGCCATGCCGTTTTCTCCTACACTGAAGGTTTGACTCACTGCCAGCAGCAAGGTTTCTTGCCAGGGGGAAGGAGGGGTTCTGACTTGTGCATCAGGTTCCCCCCTGTGCAGGGATTGGAGATAAGGTCTAGGTTCCGATGACTGAAAACCCAGGTTGGGAATGGATGGTGGCCTAAGGCAGTGGCGGGTCCAATGTGCTGGGTGTGCAGCCAGCTGTGTCGGTGTCTGTTGGAAGGTCTGGGCTCAGGCTATTTGCGACAGAGCATCACTGTTTAAGGTAGCCTATGCAATTGGGGTGTTGCCGAGGGCCAAGCAGTTTGATCCTCATTTGGGGTTTCTGGGCAGCGCCATAGACAATGTTTTTCTCCTGGGAGGCAGGCACAGTGCTTCATTGTGGCCCCAGAATTCCCAGTAGGGAGGGTTTGTGGGCCAGGAGTGTGAGGACGGAAGTCTGAAAACACAAGCTAGTGTGAGGATTGGAGCCAAGGGCAGAGCAGGCCCACTCTGCAGAGGCTGAATCAAAATCTCCTGCATCTGAAGTCAGGCTGAGGATCAGACATTGGCTGAGGCTGGAGTATGTGTCCATGATGGCACCTTCATGAAGTGGGGGCCTCATGAGGCCAAGGAAGTTTTCCCACGCTGAGTTTGGAGGTTGCCCCAAACCACAAGGTTTCCTTCTGCGGGACATTCGAGTCCTGTTGCATGGCTCCAGGACATACCATATGGAAGGACTGGAGAGCAGGGTTCGAAGGATGGATCCCTGTACAGCATGCCTCGCATTCCCATTGCTATTAGCGACAAGATATGTTTGAACTGCTGCCTCTGGAACACGCGACCCAGGGGGCTGAGTTGAAATGGCCTCTCCTGAGGATGCGTCATAATGTGCGTTTGGGTCCATGGAGACCTTGGAATGTGCTGGTTGTTCAGTGGCCCTGCGGAACTCTCCTACCTGAAGTGTTTGATACATCCCAGTAAGAAAGCTGCCCATGTGGAGATGAGAGATGTTTGGTTTGGTGCCTCAGAAAAGCCCCATGTGCTGGTCTACGAAAACAGTCCTCTGAGAACGGAAACATGGAAACCAAAGCTAAGGTTCAGATTAGGGCCTGGGGGCCTGTCCATTTCAACCTTCTGTCTCTGGGGACACTGTCTGAGAGTCTAAGTGGAGATAGTTGCTCCGCTGGTGTCAGAGAGCCCCTCTTAGTCCAGGGGGGCCTACCCTATTGATGGCCTCAGGGGCCTTGGAGCTTTTCCCTAACCTGTAGTGTTGTGGTCAATGGATTGGGCACACTTTCCTTGGAGAGGGCAGGCACAATCTTTCGCTGTGGCCCTAGAGGCCCTAGCCTGGAGGTGTGTGGGTCCAGGCTGTGGGCACAGAAGTCTGAATACACAAACTCAGCTTATGAGTGGCGCCTAGGGTATGGCAGGCCGGATGTACAGCCCGAGAGGGAGCTCCTGGGCCTCTGAAACAAGGGCGAGTGGGAGGCGTTCCTTCAGGCTTTTGTCTCTGGATGTTGTGTCCGGGATAGCCGTGGATTGGAGCGGTGGCCTCAGGTACTGTGGACGAGTATCCCTCTCTGGGGATTTGTCCCAGCTCCCAAGAGTTTGGGGTCATTTTGTGGGAAGGGTGGAGTCGTGTTGTCTGGCTCATGGGTCTCTCCAAGAAAGGGATTCCAGAGCAGAGCTCCAGGTACGGGCGGGGCGACTGGAAAATTCAAACCGTGGTGAGGATTGGGTGCATAGGGGCTTGGCAAGCCCCATATGTGGGCTCTTGGTCCAGGCCCTGACAGGCCTTTCTTTGACATGGGGCTCATGCTGAGGATCACAGTGTGAATTTGTGCCCAAGCAGCACTCAAGTTTGGGCGTGGCATCAGGGGCCATGAAGGTTTCTCCCACCCTGAAGGTGTGACTCCATGCCAAGAGCAAGCTTGACAGCCATGGGGAAGGAGGAGTTCTGTTTTGTGCTTGCTATACCCAGCTGTGTGGAGAATTGATATAATGTCTAGGTTCAGATATCTGAAAACCAAGGTTAGGATGAGGTGACGGCATAAGACCATGGCGTGTCCGAAGTGCTGGGTGTGCGGCCAGCTGTCTCCTTGTCTGTCTGGACGTCTGGCTTCAGGCTGTGTCAGGCAGAGCATGAGTGCCCAGAGCAGCCTATCCAGTTCGGGTACCGTCGAGGCCCGAGCAGGTTGATCCTCATCTGGGTTTTCTGGAGAGCCCCACAGGGAAACGTTTTTCTTCCGTTGGTCAGAGACACTGGGCTGGGTTTTGGTTCTGCAGTTCCTAGTCCGGAGGGCTTGTTTGCCAGGAGTGTGAGGAAGGAAGTCTGAAAACACAAGCTAGCGTGAGGTTTGGGACCGAGGTCACGGCATGCCCACTCTGCAGAGGCTGAATCGGGATCTCCTGCACTGAGGTCATGTCAACTATGAGACGTGCCTCAGGCTAGAGTTCTTGTCCAGCATGGCCTCTTCCTGAAGGGTGTGGGGGCTTCATGAGGCCAGAAAGTTTTGCCTACGATGGGATTTGTGAACTGCTCCAAAACTGAAGGTTACCTTCTGCACGACAGTCGAGTCCTATTGGATGGTTCCAAGAGGCCCCATATGGAAAGACTCGAGAGCAGGTGTCTAAGCATGGATGCCTGGGAACGCCACCTCATATTCCCACTCTTTAGTCAGGACAAGGCAGGCTCAATCTGCGGGCTCCTGGGTGAGCTACCCAGAGGGGAGAGTTGAAATGGACTCTCCTGAAGATGAGTCCTACTGTGGCTTGGTGGCCTGGGAGACCTTGGAATGTGGAGGTGGCTCAGGGACTCTGCAGGATTCTCCAACATGAGGTGTTTGACACGGCTCCAACAAGGAAACTTCCCATGTGGAGACGAGAGGAGTTCTGTTCCGTGCCTCAGGAAAGCCCCATACCCTGTTCTTCGAACCAAAGCCTCTGAGGAGTGACACCTGGAAACCAAAGTAAGAGTTGAGACTACGGCCTAAAGGCCTGTCCTGCTCAACCTTCTATCTCTGTTGTCATCTGTGTGCATGCATTCATGGATGTAGCTGCTCAGCTTGTGTCCGAATGCCCCTGTGAGTCCAGTGAGGCTCCCAGTAGTGGGATGTCCTCGGAGGCCTTGAGGTTTCTCATATTCTGGAGGTGTGTGGCCAAAGGAATGGACACAGTTTCCCAGGAGAGAGCAGGCACGGTCCTGTGGTATGGCTCCAGAGGACCCAGCCTAGAGGCTCTGTTTGCCAGGGCTGTGGGGACAGATGTCTGAAAAAGCAAACTTGGCTCAGCTAGGGGCCAATGTAATGGCAGGCCTGATCTCTAGTCCGTGAGGGGAGATCCTCTGGAAATCAAAGTAGGGCAAGTGGGAGGCAGTCACTCAGGATTTTGTCTCTGGGTGTTGCGTTTACAGTGTCCGGTCAGGGTAGGGGTTGTCTCAGAGGCCGAGGAAGAGCCTTCCTCTCAGGGGATTGTCCAAGCTCCCAAGTGTTTGTGTTCATTCTGTGGGAATGAAGAGTACTGTTTTCTGCCACAGGGGACCCCCCAGGAGAGGGACTCTAGAGCACAGCAGTGGTTTCCCTCAACTGGAATACACACCATCTAGTTAGTCCTGGGTGCCTATGGGCATGGCAAGCCACATATGCGGGCTCTTGGTCCAGTCACTGAGAGGCGTTACTTGAATAAGGTACTCACGCTGAGGGTCACAATGTGTGTTTGTGCCCAAGGCGGCCCTCACGCTTGGGCGTGGCCTCATGGGCCATGCCGTTTTCTCCTACACTGAAGGTTTGACTCACTGCCAGCAGCAAGGTTTCTTGCCAGGGGGAAGGAGGGGTTCTGACTTGTGCATCAGGTTCCCCCCTGTGCAGGGATTGGAGATAAGGTCTAGGTTCCGATGACTGAAAACCCAGGTTGGGAATGGATGGTGGCCTAAGGCAGTGGCGGGTCCAATGTGCTGGGTGTGCAGCCAGCTGTGTCGGTGTCTGTTGGAAGGTCTGGGCTCAGGCTATTTGCGACAGAGCATCACTGTTTAAGGTAGCCTATGCAATTGGGGTGTTGCCGAGGGCCAAGCAGTTTGATCCTCATTTGGGGTTTCTGGGCAGCGCCATAGACAATGTTTTTCTCTTGGGAGGCAGGCACAGTGCTTCATTGTGGCCCCAGAATTCCCAGTAGGGAGGGTTTGTGGGCCAGGAGTGTGAGGACGGAAGTCTGAAAACACAAGCTAGTGTGAGGATTGGAACCAAGGGCAGAGCAGGCCCACTCTGCAGAGGCTGAATCAAAATCTCCTGCATCTGAAGTCAGGCTGAGGATCAGACGTTGGCTGAGGCTGGAGTATGTGTCCATGATGGCACCTTCATGAAGTGGGGGCCTCATGAGGCCAAGGAAGTTTTCCCACGCTGAGTTTGGAGGTTGCCCCAAACCACAAGGTTTCCTTCTGCGGGACATTCGAGTCCTGTTGCATGGCTCCAGGACATACCATATGGAAGGACTGGAGAGCAGGGTTCGAAGGATGGATCCCTGTACAGCATGCCTCGCATTCCCATTGGCTACTAGCGACAAGATATGTTTGATCTGCTGCCTCTGGAACACGCGAACCAGGGGGCTGAGTTGAAATGGCCTCTCCTGAGGATGCATCATAATGTGCGTTTGGGTCCATGGAGACCTTGGAATGTGCTGGTTGTTCAGTGGCCCTGCGGAACTCTCCTACCTGAAGTGTTTGATACATCCCAGTAAGAAAGCTGCCCATGTGGAGATGAGAGAGGTTTGGTTTGGTGCCTCAGAAAAGCCCCATGTGCTGGTCTACGAAAACAGTCCTCTGAGAACGGAAACATGGAAACCAAAGCTAAGGTTCAGATTAGGGCCTGGGGGCCTGTCCATTTCAACCTTCTGTCTCTGGGGACACTGTCTGAGAGTCTAAGTGGAGATAGTTGCTCCGCTGGTGTCAGAGAGCCCCTCTTAGTCCAGGGGGGCCTACACTATTGATGGCCTCAGGGGCCTTGGAGCTTTTCCCTAACCTGTAGTGTGGGGGTCAATGGATTGGGCACACTTTCCTTGGAGAGGGCAGGCACAATCTTTCGCTGTGGCCCTAGAGGCCCTAGCCTGGAGGTGTGTGGGTCCAGGCTGTGGGCACAGAAGTCTGAATACACAAACTCAGCTTAGGAGTGGCGCCTAGGGTATGGCAGGCCGGATGTACAGCCCGAGAGGGAGCTCCTGGGCCTCTGAAACAAGGGCGAGTGGGAGGCGTTCCTTCAGGCTTTTGTCTCTGGATGTTGTGTCCGGGATAGCCGTGGATTGGAGCGGTGGCCTCAGGTACTGTGGACGAGTATCCCTCTCTGGGGATTTGTCCCAGCTCCCAAGAGTTTGGGGTCATTTTGTGGGAAGGGTGGAGTCGTGTTGTCTGGCTCATGGGTCTCTCCAAGAAAGGGATTCCAGAGCAGAGCTCCAGGTACGGGCGGGGCGACAGGAAAATTCAAACCGTGGTGAGGATTGGGTGCATAGGGGCTTGGCAAGCCCCATATGTGGGCTCTTGGTCCAGGCCCTGACAGGCCTTTCTTTGACATGGGGCTCATGCTGAGGATCACAGTGTGAATTTGTGCCCAAGCAGCACTCAAGTTTGGGCGTGGCATCAGGGGCCATGAAGGTTTCTCCCACCCTGAAGGTGTGACTCCATGCCAAGAGCAAGCTTGACAGCCATGGGGAAGGAGGAGTTCTGTTTTGTGCTTGCTATACCCAGCTGTGTGGAGAATTGATATAATGTCTAGGTTCAGATATCTGAAAACCAAGGTTAGGATGAGGTGACGGCATAAGACCATGGCGTGTCCGAAGTGCTGGGTGTGCGGCCAGCTGTCTCCTTGTCTGTCTGGACGTCTGGCTTCAGGCTGTGTCAGGCAGAGCATGAGTGCCCAGAGCAGCCTATCCAGTTCGGGTACCGTCGAGGCCCGAGCAGGTTGATCCTCATCTGGGTTTTCTGGAGAGCCCCACAGGGAAACGTTTTTCTTCCGTTGGGCAGACACTGGGCTGGGTTTTGGTTCCGGAGTTCCTAGTCCGGAGGGCTTGTTTGCCAGGAGTGTGAGGAAGGAAGTCTGAAAACACAAGCTAGCGTGAGGTTTGGGACCGAGGTCACGGCATGCCCACTCTGCAGAGGCTGAATCGGGATCTCCTGCACTGAGGTCATGTCAACTATGAGACGTGCCTCAGGCTAGAGTTCTTGTCCAGCATGGCCTCTTCCTGAAGGGTGTGGGGGCTTCATGAGGCCAGAAAGTTTTGCCTACGATGGGATTTGTGAACTGCTCCAAAACTGAAGGTTACCTTCTGCACGACAGTCGAGTCCTATTGGATGGTTCCAAGAGGCCCCATATGGAAAGACTCGAGAGCAGGTGTCTAAGCATGGATGCCTGGGAACGCCACCTCCTATTCCCACTCTTTCGTCAGGACAAGGCAGGCTCAATCTGCGGGCTCCTGGGTGAGCTACCCAGAGGGGAGAGTTGAAATGGACTCTCCTGAAGATGAGTCCTACTGTGGCTTGGTGGCCTGGGAGACCTTGGAATGTGGAGGTGGCTCAGGGACTCTGCAGGATTCTCCAACATGAGGTGTTTGACACGGCTCCAACAAGGAAACTTCCCATGTGGAGACGAGAGGAGTTCTGTTCCGTGCCTCAGGAAAGCCCCATACCCTGTTCTTCGAACCAAAGCCTCTGAGGAGTGACACCTGGAAACCAAAGTAAGAGTTGAGACTACGGCCTAAAGGCCTGTCCTGCTCAACCTTCTATCTCTGTTGTCATCTGTGTGCATGCATTCATGGATGTAGCTGCTCAGCTTGTGTCCGAATGCCCCTGTGAGTCCAGTGAGGCTCCCAGTAGTGGGATGTCCTCGGAGGCCTTGAGGTTTCTCATATTCTGGAGGTGTGTGGCCAAAGGAATGGACACAGTTTCCCAGGAGAGAGCAGGCACGGTCCTGTGGTATGGCTCCAGAGGACCCAGCCTAGAGGCTCTGTTTGCCAGGGCTGTGGGGACAGATGTCTGAAAAAGCAAACTTGGCTCAGCTAGGGGCCAATGTAATGGCAGGCCTGATCTCTAGTCCGTGAGGGGAGATCCTCTGGAAATCAAAGTAGGGCAAGTGGGAGGCAGTCACTCAGGATTTTGTCTCTGGGTGTTGCGTTTACAGTGTCCGGTCAGGGTAGGGGTTGTCTCAGAGGCCGAGGAAGAGCCTTCCTCTCAGGGGATTGTCCAAGCTCCCAAGTGTTTGTGTTCATTCTGTGGGAATGAAGAGTACTGTTTTCTGCCACAGGGGACCCCCCAGGAGAGGGACTCTAGAGCACAGCAGTGGGTTCCCTCAACTGGAATACACACCATCTAGTTAGTCCTGGGTGCCTATGGGCATGGCAAGCCACATATGCGGGCTCTTGGTCCAGTCACTGAGAGGCGTTACTTGAATAAGGTACTCACGCTGAGGGTCACAATGTGTGTTTGTGCCCAAGGCGGCCCTCACGCTTGGGCGTGGCCTCATGGGCCATGCCGTTTTCTCCTACACTGAAGGTTTGACTCACTGCCAGCAGCAAGGTTTCTTGCCAGGGGGAAGGAGGGGTTCTGACTTGTGCATCAGGTTCCCCCCTGTGCAGGGATTGGAGATAAGGTCTAGGTTCCGATGACTGAAAACCCAGGTTGGGAATGGATGGTGGCCTAAGGCAGTGGCGGGTCCAATGTGCTGGGTGTGCAGCCAGCTGTGTCGGTGTCTGTTGGAAGGTCTGGGCTCAGGCTATTTGCGACAGAGCATCACTGTTTAAGGTAGCCTATGCAATTGGGGTGTTGCCGAGGGCCAAGCAGTTTGATCCTCATTTGGGGTTTCTGGGCAGCGGCATAGACAATGTTTTTCTCTTGGGAGGCAGGCACAGTGCTTCATTGTGGCCCCAGAATTCCCAGTAGGGAGGGTTTGTGGGCCAGGAGTGTGAGGACGGAAGTCTGAAAACACAAGCTAGTGTGAGGATTGGAACCAAGGGCAGAGCAGGCCCACTCTGCAGAGGCTGAATCAAAATCTCCTGCATCTGAAGTCAGGCTGAGGATCAGACGTTGGCTGAGGCTGGAGTATGTGTCCATGATGGCACCTTCATGAAGTGGGGGCCTCATGAGGCCAAGGAAGTTTTCCCACGCTGAGTTTGGAGGTTGCCCCAAACCACAAGGTTTCCTTCTGCGGGACATTCGAGTCCTGTTGCATGGCTCCAGGACATACCATATGGAAGGACTGGAGAGCAGGGTTCGAAGGATGGATCCCTGTACAGCATGCCTCGCATTCCCATTGGCTACTAGCGACAAGATATGTTTGATCTGCTGCCTCTGGAACACGCGACCCAGGGGGCTGAGTTGAAATGGCCTCTCCTGAGGATGCATCATAATGTGCGTTTGGGTCCATGGAGACCTTGGAATGTGCTGGTTGTTCAGTGGCCCTGCGGAACTCTCCTACCTGAAGTGTTTGATACATCCCAGTAAGAAAGCTGCCCATGTGGAGATGAGAGAGGTTTGGTTTGGTGCCTCAGAAAAGCCCCATGTGCTGGTCTACGAAAACAGTCCTCTGAGAACGGAAACATGGAAACCAAAGCTAAGGTTCAGATTAGGGCCTGGGGGCCTGTCCATTTCAACCTTCTGTCTCTGGGGACACTGTCTGAGAGTCTAAGTGGAGATAGTTGCTCCGCTGGTGTCAGAGAGCCCCTCTTAGTCCAGGGGGGCCTACCCTATTGATGGCCTCAGGGGCCTTGGAGCTTTTCCCTAACCTGTAGTGTGGGGGTCAATGGATTGGGCACACTTTCCTTGGAGAGGGCAGGCACAATCTTTCGCTGTGGCCCTAGAGGCCCTAGCCTGGAGGTGTGTGGGTCCAGGCTGTGGGCACAGAAGTCTGAATACACAAACTCAGCTTAGGAGTGGCGCCTAGGGTATGGCAGGCCGGATGTACAGCCCGAGAGGGAGCTCCTGGGCCTCTGAAACAAGGGCGAGTGGGAGGCGTTCCTTCAGGCTTTTGTCTCTGGATGTTGTGTCCGGGATAGCCGTGGATTGGAGCGGTGGCCTCAGGTACTGTGGACGAGTATCCCTCTCTGGGGATTTGTCCCAGCTCCCAAGAGTTTGGGGTCATTTTGTGGGAAGGGTGGAGTCGTGTTGTCTGGCTCATGGGTCTCTCCAAGAAAGGGATTCCAGAGCAGAGCTCCAGGTATGGGCGGGGCGACAGGAAAATTCAAACCGTGGTGAGGATTGGGTGCATAGGGGCTTGGCAAGCCCCATATGTGGGCTCTTGGTCCAGGCCCTGACAGGCCTTTCTTTGACATGGGGCTCATGCTGAGGATCACAGTGTGAATTTGTGCCCAAGCAGCACTCAAGTTTGGGCGTGGCATCAGGGGCCATGAAGGTTTCTCCCACCCTGAAGGTGTGACTCCATGCCAAGAGCAAGCTTGACAGCCATGGGGAAGGAGGAGTTCTGTTTTGTGCTTGCTATACCCAGCTGTGTGGAGAATTGATATAATGTCTAGGTTCAGATATCTGAAAACCAAGGTTAGGATGAGGTGACGGCATAAGACCATGGCGTGTCCGAAGTGCTGGGTGTGCGGCCAGCTGTCTCCTTGTCTGTCTGGACGTCTGGCTTCAGGCTGTGTCAGGCAGAGCATGAGTGCCCAGAGCAGCCTATCCAGTTCGGGTACCGTCGAGGCCCGAGCAGGTTGATCCTCATCTGGGTTTTCTGGAGAGCCCCACAGGGAAACGTTTTTCTTCCGTTGGGCAGACACTGGGCTGGGTTTTGGTTCCGGAGTTCCTAGTCCGGAGGGCTTGTTTGCCAGGAGTGTGAGGAAGGAAGTCTCAAAACACAAGCTAGCGTGAGGTTTGGGACCGAGGTCACGGCATGCCCACTCTGCAGAGGCTGAATCGGGATCTCCTGCACTGAGGTCATGTCAACTATGAGACGTGCCTCAGGCTAGAGTTCTTGTCCAGCATGGCCTCTTCCTGAAGGGTGTGGGGGCTTCATGAGGCCAGAAAGTTTTGCCTACGATGGGATTTGTGAACTGCTCCAAAACTGAAGGTTACCTTCTGCACGACAGTCGAGTCCTATTGGATGGTTCCAAGAGGCCCCATATGGAAAGACTCGAGAGCAGGTGTCTAAGCATGGATGCCTGGGAACGCCACCTCATATTCCCACTCTTTAGTCAGGACAAGGCAGGCTCAATCTGCGGGCTCCTGGGTGAGCTACCCAGAGGGGAGAGTTGAAATGGACTCTCCTGAAGATGAGTCCTACTGTGGCTTGGTGGCCTGGGAGACCTTGGAATGTGGAGGTGGCTCAGGGACTCTGCAGGATTCTCCAACATGAGGTGTTTGACACGGCTCCAACAAGGAAACTTCCCATGTGGAGACGAGAGGAGTTCTGTTCCGTGCCTCAGGAAAGCCCCATACCCTGTTCTTCGAACCAAAGCCTCTGAGGAGTGACACCTGGAAACCAAAGTAAGAGTTGAGACTACGGCCTAAAGGCCTGTCCTGCTCAACCTTCTATCTCTGTTGTCATCTGTGTGCATGCATTCATGGATGTAGCTGCTCAGCTTGTGTCCGAATGCCCCTGTGAGTCCAGTGAGGCTCCCAGTAGTGGGATGTCCTCGGAGGCCTTGAGGTTTCTCATATTCTGGAGGTGTGTGGCCAAAGGAATGGACACAGTTTCCCAGGAGAGAGCAGGCACGGTCCTGTGGTATGGCTCCAGAGGACCCAGCCTAGAGGCTCTGTTTGCCAGGGCTGTGGGGACAGATGTCTGAAAAAGCAAACTTGGCTCAGCTAGGGGCCAATGTAATGGCAGGCCTGATCTCTAGTCCGTGAGGGGAGATCCTCTGGAAATCAAAGTAGGGCAAGTGGGAGGCAGTCACTCAGGATTTTGTCTCTGGGTGTTGCGTTTACAGTGTCCGGTCAGGGTAGGGGTTGTCTCAGAGGCCGAGGAAGAGCCTTCCTCTCAGGGGATTGTCCAAGCTCCCAAGTGTTTGTGTTCATTCTGTGGGAATGAAGAGTACTGTTTTCTGCCACAGGGGACCCCCCAGGAGAGGGACTCTAGAGCACAGCAGTGGTTTCCCTCAACTGGAATACACACCATCTAGTTAGTCCTGGGTGCCTATGGGCATGGCAAGCCACATATGCGGGCTCTTGGTCCAGTCACTGAGAGGCGTTACTTGAATAAGGTACTCACGCTGAGGGTCACAATGTGTGTTTGTGCCCAAGGCGGCCCTCACGCTTGGGCGTGGCCTCATGGGCCATGCCGTTTTCTCCTACACTGAAGGTTTGACTCACTGCCAGCAGCAAGGTTTCTTGCCAGGGGGAAGGAGGGGTTCTGACTTGTGCATCAGGTTCCCCCCTGTGCAGGGATTGGAGATAAGGTCTAGGTTCCGATGACTGAAAACCCAGGTTGGGAATGGATGGTGGCCTAAGGCAGTGGCGGGTCCAATGTGCTGGGTGTGCAGCCAGCTGTGTCGGTGTCTGTTGGAAGGTCTGGGCTCAGGCTATTTGCGACAGAGCATCACTGTTTAAGGTAGCCTATGCAATTGGGGTGTTGCCGAGGGCCAAGCAGTTTGATCCTCATTTGGGGTTTCTGGGCAGCGGCATAGACAATGTTTTTCTCTTGGGAGGCAGGCACAGTGCTTCATTGTGGCCCCAGAATTCCCAGTAGGGAGGGTTTGTGGGCCAGGAGTGTGAGGACGGAAGTCTGAAAACACAAGCTAGTGTGAGGATTGGAACCAAGGGCAGAGCAGGCCCACTCTGCAGAGGCTGAATCAAAATCTCCTGCATCTGAAGTCAGGCTGAGGATCAGACGTTGGCTGAGGCTGGAGTATGTGTCCATGATGGCACCTTCATGAAGTGGGGGCCTCATGAGGCCAAGGAAGTTTTCCCACGCTGAGTTTGGAGGTTGCCCCAAACCACAAGGTTTCCTTCTGCGGGACATTCGAGTCCTGTTGCATGGCTCCAGGACATACCATATGGAAGGACTGGAGAGCAGGGTTCGAAGGATGGATCCCTGTACAGCATGCCTCGCATTCCCATTGGCTACTAGCGACAAGATATGTTTGATCTGCCGCCTCTGGAACACGCGACCCAGGGGGCTGAGTTGAAATGGCCTCTCCTGAGGATGCATCATAATGTGCGTTTGGGTCCATGGAGACCTTGGAATGTGCTGGTTGTTCAGTGGCCCTGCGGAACTCTCCTACCTGAAGTGTTTGATACATCCCAGTAAGAAAGCTGCCCATGTGGAGATGAGAGAGGTTTGGTTTGGTGCCTCAGAAAAGCCCCATGTGCTGGTCTACGAAAACAGTCCTCTGAGAACGGAAACATGGAAACCAAAGCTAAGGTTCAGATTAGGGCCTGGGGGCCTGTCCATTTCAACCTTCTGTCTCTGGGGACACTGTCTGAGAGTCTAAGTGGAGATAGTTGCTCCGCTGGTGTCAGAGAGCCCCTCTTAGTCCAGGGGGGCCTACACTATTGATGGCCTCAGGGGCCTTGGAGCTTTTCCCTAACCTGTAGTGTGGTGGTCAATGGATTGGGCACACTTTCCTTGGAGAGGGCAGGCACAATCTTTCGCTGTGGCCCTAGAGGCCCTAGCCTGGAGGTGTGTGGGTCCAGGCTGTGGGCACAGAAGTCTGAATACACAAACTCAGCTTATGAGTGGCGCCTAGGGTATGGCAGGCCGGATGTACAGCCCGAGAGGGAGCTCCTGGGCCTCTGAAACAAGGGCGAGTGGGAGGCGTTCCTTCAGGCTTTTGTCTCTGGATGTTGTGTCCGGGATAGCCGTGGATTGGAGCGGTGGCCTCAGGTACTGTGGACGAGTATCCCTCTCTGGGGATTTGTCCCAGCTCCCAAGAGTTTGGGGTCATTTTGTGGGAAGGGTGGAGTCGTGTTGTCTGGCTCATGGGTCTCTCCAAGAAAGGGATTCCAGAGCAGAGCTCCAGGTACGGGCGGGGCGACAGGAAAATTCAAACCGTGGTGAGGATTGGGTGCATAGGGGCTTGGCAAGCCCCATATGTGGGCTCTTGGTCCAGGCCCTGACAGGCCTTTCTTTGACATGGGGCTCATGCTGAGGATCACAGTGTGAATTTGTGCCCAAGCAGCACTCAAGTTTGGGCGTGGCATCAGGGGCCATGAAGGTTTCTCCCACCCTGAAGGTGTGACTCCATGCCAAGAGCAAGCTTGACAGCCATGGGGAAGGAGGAGTTCTGTTTTGTGCTTGCTATACCCAGCTGTGTGGAGAATTGATATAATGTCTAGGTTCAGATATCTGAAAACCAAGGTTAGGATGAGGTGACGGCATAAGACCATGGCGTGTCCGAAGTGCTGGGTGTGCGGCCAGCTGTCTCCTTGTCTGTCTGGACGTCTGGCTTCAGGCTGTGTCAGGCAGAGCATGAGTGCCCAGAGCAGCCTATCCAGTTCGGGTACCGTCGAGGCCCGAGCAGGTTGATCCTCATCTGGGTTTTCTGGAGAGCCCCACAGGGAAACGTTTTTCTTCCGTTGGGCAGACACTGGGCTGGGTTTTGGTTCCGGAGTTCCTAGTCCGGAGGGCTTGTTTGCCAGGAGTGTGAGGAAGGAAGTCTCAAAACACAAGCTAGCGTGAGGTTTGGGACCGAGGTCACGGCATGCCCACTCTGCAGAGGCTGAATCGGGATCTCCTGCACTGAGGTCATGTCAACTATGAGACGTGCCTCAGGCTAGAGTTCTTGTCCAGCATGGCCTCTTCCTGAAGGGTGTGGGGGCTTCATGAGGCCAGAAAGTTTTGCCTACGATGGGATTAGTGAACTGCTCCAAAACTGAAGGTTACCTTCTGCACGACAGTCGAGTCCTATTGGATGGTTCCAAGAGGCCCCATATGGAAAGACTCGAGAGCAGGTGTCTAAGCATGGATGCCTGGGAACGCCACCTCATATTCCCACTCTTTAGTCAGGACAAGGCAGGCTCAATCTGCGGGCTCCTGGGTGAGCTACCCAGAGGGGAGAGTTGAAATGGACTCTCCTGAAGATGAGTCCTACTGTGGCTTGGTGGCCTGGGAGACCTTGGAATGTGGAGGTGGCTCAGGGACTCTGCAGGATTCTCCAACATGAGGTGTTTGACACGGCTCCAACAAGGAAACTTCCCATGTGGAGACGAGAGGAGTTCTGTTCCGTGCCTCAGGAAAGCCCCATACCCTGTTCTTCGAACCAAAGCCTCTGAGGAGTGACACCTGGAAACCAAAGTAAGAGTTGAGACTACGGCCTAAAGGCCTGTCCTGCTCAACCTTCTATCTCTGTTGTCATCTGTGTGCATGCATTCATGGATGTAGCTGCTCAGCTTGTGTCCGAATGCCCCTGTGAGTCCAGTGAGGCTCCCAGTAGTGGGATGTCCTCGGAGGCCTTGAGGTTTCTCATATTCTGGAGGTGTGTGGCCAAAGGAATGGACACAGTTTCCCAGGAGAGAGCAGGCACGGTCCTGTGGTATGGCTCCAGAGGACCCAGCCTAGAGGCTCTGTTTGCCAGGGCTGTGGGGACAGATGTCTGAAAAAGCAAACTTGGCTCAGCTAGGGGCCAATGTAATGGCAGGCCTGATCTCTAGTCCGTGAGGGGAGATCCTCTGGAAATCAAAGTAGGGCAAGAGGGAGGCAGTCACTCAGGATTTTGTCTCTGGGTGTTGCGTTTACAGTGTCCGGTCAGGGTAGGGGTTGTCTCAGAGGCCGAGGAAGAGCCTTCCTCTCAGGGGATTGTCCAAGCTCCCAAGTGTTTGTGTTCATTCTGTGGGAATGAAGAGTACTGTTTTCTGCCACAGGGGACCCCCCAGGAGAGGGACTCTAGAGCACAGCAGTGGTTTCCCTCAACTGGAATACACACCATCTAGTTAGTCCTGGGTGCCTATGGGCATGGCAAGCCACATATGCGGGCTCTTGGTCCAGTCACTGAGAGGCGTTACTTGAATAAGGTACTCACGCTGAGGGTCACAATGTGTGTTTGTGCCCAAGGCGGCCCTCACGCTTGGGCGTGGCCTCATGGGCCATGCCGTTTTCTCCTACACTGAAGGTTTGACTCACTGCCAGCAGCAAGGTTTCTTGCCAGGGGGAAGGAGGGGTTCTGACTTGTGCATCAGGTTCCCCCCTGTGCAGGGATTGGAGATAAGGTCTAGGTTCCGATGACTGAAAACCCAGGTTGGGAATGGATGGTGGCCTAAGGCAGTGGCGGGTCCAATGTGCTGGGTGTGCAGCCAGCTGTGTCGGTGTCTGTTGGAAGGTCTGGGCTCAGGCTATTTGCGACAGAGCATCACTGTTTAAGGTAGCCTATGCAATTGGGGTGTTGCCGAGGGCCAAGCAGTTTGATCCTCATTTGGGGTTTCTGGGCAGCGGCATAGACAATGTTTTTCTCTTGGGAGGCAGGCACAGTGCTTCATTGTGGCCCCAGAATTCCCAGTAGGGAGGGTTTGTGGGCCAGGATTGTGAGGACGGAAGTCTGAAAACACAAGCTAGTGTGAGGATTGGAACCAAGGGCAGAGCAGGCCCACTCTGCAGAGGCTGAATCAAAATCTCCTGCATCTGAAGTCAGGCTGAGGATCAGACGTTGGCTGAGGCTGGAGTATGTGTCCATGATGGCACCTTCATGAAGTGGGGGCCTCATGAGGCCAAGGAAGTTTTCCCACGCTGAGTTTGGAGGTTGCCCCAAACCACAAGGTTTCCTTCTGCGGGACATTCGAGTCCTGTTGCATGGCTCCAGGACATACCATATGGAAGGACTGGAGAGCAGGGTTCGAAGGATGGATCCCTGTACAGCATGCCTCGCATTCCCATTGGCTACTAGCGACAAGATATGTTTGATCTGCTGCCTCTGGAACACGCGAACCAGGGGGCTGAGTTGAAATGGCCTCTCCTGAGGATGCATCATAATGTGCGTTTGGGTCCATGGAGACCTTGGAATGTGCTGGTTGTTCAGTGGCCCTGCGGAACTCTCCTACCTGAAGTGTTTGATACATCCCAGTAAGAAAGCTGCCCATGTGGAGATGAGAGAGGTTTGGTTTGGTGCCTCAGAAAAGCCCCATGTGCTGGTCTACGAAAACAGTCCTCTGAGAACGGAAACATGGAAACCAAAGCTAAGGTTCAGATTAGGGCCTGGGGGCCTGTCCATTTCAACCTTCTGTCTCTGGGGACACTGTCTGAGAGTCTAAGTGGAGATAGTTGCTCCGCTGGTGTCAGAGAGCCCCTCTTAGTCCAGGGGGGCCTACACTATTGATGGCCTCAGGGGCCTTGGAGCTTTTCCCTAACCTGTAGTGTGGTGGTCAATGGATTGGGCACACTTTCCTTGGAGAGGGCAGGCACAATCTTTCGCTGTGGCCCTAGAGGCCCTAGCCTGGAGGTGTGTGGGTCCAGGCTGTGGGCACAGAAGTCTGAATACACAAACTCAGCTTATGAGTGGCGCCTAGGGTATGGCAGGCCGGATGTACAGCCCGAGAGGGAGCTCCTGGGCCTCTGAAACAAGGGCGAGTGGGAGGCGTTCCTTCAGGCTTTTGTCTCTGGATGTTGTGTCCGGGATAGCCGTGGATTGGAGCGGTGGCCTCAGGTACTGTGGACGAGTATCCCTCTCTGGGGATTTGTCCCAGCTCCCAAGAGTTTGGGGTCATTTTGTGGGAAGGGTGGAGTCGTGTTGTCTGGCTCATGGGTCTCTCCAAGAAAGGGATTCCAGAGCAGAGCTCCAGGTACGGGCGGGGCGACAGGAAAATTCAAACCGTGGTGAGGATTGGGTGCATAGGGGCTTGGCAAGCCCCATATGTGGGCTCTTGGTCCAGGCCCTGACAGGCCTTTCTTTGACATGGGGCTCATGCTGAGGATCACAGTGTGAATTTGTGCCCAAGCAGCACTCAAGTTTGGGCGTGGCATCAGGGGCCATGAAGGTTTCTCCCACCCTGAAGGTGTGACTCCATGCCAAGAGCAAGCTTGACAGCCATGGGGAAGGAGGAGTTCTGTTTTGAGCTTGCTATACCCAGCTCTGTGGAGAATTGATATAATGTCTAGGTTCAGATATCTGAAAACCAAGGTTAGGATGAGGTGACGGCATAAGACCATGGCGTGTCCGAAGTGCTGGGTGTGCGGCCAGCTGTCTCCTTGTCTGTCTGGACGTCTGGCTTCAGGCTGTGTCAGGCAGAGCATGAGTGCCCAGAGCAGCCTATCCAGTTCGGGTACCGTCGAGGCCCGAGCAGGTTGATCCTCATCTGGGTTTTCTGGAGAGCCCCACAGGGAAACGTTTTTCTTCCGTTGGGCAGACACTGGGCTGGGTTTTGGTTCCGGAGTTCCTAGTCCGGAGGGCTTGTTTGCCAGGAGTGTGAGGAAGGAAGTCTGAAAACACAAGCTAGCGTGAGGTTTGGGACCGAGGTCACGGCATGCCCACTCTGCAGAGGCTGAATCGGGATCTCCTGCACTGAGGTCATGTCAACTATGAGACGTGCCTCAGGCTAGAGTTCTTGTCCAGCATGGCCTCTTCCTGAAGGGTGTGGGGGCTTCATGAGGCCAGAAAGTTTTGCCTACGATGGGATTTGTGAACTGCTCCAAAACTGAAGGTTACCTTCTGCACGACAGTCGAGTCCTATTGGATGGTTCCAAGAGGCCCCATATGGAAAGACTCGAGAGCAGGTGTCTAAGCATGGATGCCTGGGAACGCCACCTCATATTCCCACTCTTTAGTCAGGACAAGGCAGGCTCAATCTGCGGGCTCCTGGGTGAGCTACCCAGAGGGGAGAGTTGAAATGGACTCTCCTGAAGATGAGTCCTACTGTGGCTTGGTGGCCTGGGAGACCTTGGAATGTGGAGGTGGCTCAGGGACTCTGCAGGATTCTCCAACATGAGGTGTTTGACACGGCTCCAACAAGGAAACTTCCCATGTGGAGACGAGAGGAGTTCTGTTCCGTGCCTCAGGAAAGCCCCATACCCTGTTCTTCGAACCAAAGCCTCTGAGGAGTGACACCTGGAAACCAAAGTAAGAGTTGAGACTACGGCCTAAAGGCCTGTCCTGCTCAACCTTCTATCTCTGTTGTCATCTGTGTGCATGCATTCATGGATGTAGCTGCTCAGCTTGTGTCCGAATGCCCCTGTGAGTCCAGTGAGGCTCCCAGTAGTGGGATGTCCTCGGAGGCCTTGAGGTTTCTCATATTCTGGAGGTGTGTGGCCAAAGGAATGGACACAGTTTCCCAGGAGAGAGCAGGCACGGTCCTGTGGTATGGCTCCAGAGGACCCAACCTAGAGGCTCTGTTTGCCAGGGCTGTGGGGACAGATGTCTGAAAAAGCAAACTTGGCTCAGCTAGGGGCCAATGTAATGGCAGGCCTGATCTCTAGTCCGTGAGGGGAGATCCTCTGGAAATCAAAGTAGGGCAAGAGGGAGGCAGTCACTCAGGATTTTGTCTCTGGGTGTTGCGTTTACAGTGTCCGGTCAGGGTAGGGGTTGTCTCAGAGGCCGAGGAAGAGCCTTCCTCTCAGGGGATTGTCCAAGCTCCCAAGTGTTTGTGTTCATTCTGTGGGAATGAAGAGTACTGTTTTCTGCCACAGGGGACCCCCCAGGAGAGGGACTCTAGAGCACAGCAGTGGTTTCCCTCAACTGGAATACACACCATCTAGTTAGTCCTGGGTGCCTATGGGCATGGCAAGCCACATATGCGGGCTCTTGGTCCAGTCACTGAGAGGCGTTACTTGAATAAGGTACTCACGCTGAGGGTCACAATGTGTGTTTGTGCCCAAGGCGGCCCTCACGCTTGGGCGTGGCCTCATGGGCCATGCCGTTTTCTCCTACACTGAAGGTTTGACTCACTGCCAGCAGCAAGGTTTCTTGCCAGGGGGAAGGAGGGGTTCTGACTTGTGCATCAGGTTCCCCCCTGTGCAGGGATTGGAGATAAGGTCTAGGTTCCGATGACTGAAAACCCAGGTTGGGAATGGATGGTGGCCTAAGGCAGTGGCGGGTCCAATGTGCTGGGTGTGCAGCCAGCTGTGTCGGTGTCTGTTGGAAGGTCTGGGCTCAGGCTATTTGCGACAGAGCATCACTGTTTAAGGTAGCCTATGCAATTGGGGTGTTGCCGAGGGCCAAGCAGTTTGATCCTCATTTGGGGTTTCTGGGCAGCGGCATAGACAATGTTTTTCTCTTGGGAGGCAGGCACAGTGCTTCATTGTGGCCCCAGAATTCCCAGTAGGGAGGGTTTGTGGGCCAGGAGTGTGAGGACGGAAGTCTGAAAACACAAGCTAGTGTGAGGATTGGAACCAAGGGCAGAGCAGGCCCACTCTGCAGAGGCTGAATCAAAATCTCCTGCATCTGAAGTCAGGCTGAGGATCAGACGTTGGCTGAGGCTGGAGTATGTGTCCATGATGGCACCTTCATGAAGTGGGGGCCTCATGAGGCCAAGGAAGTTTTCCCACGCTGAGTTTGGAGGTTGCCCCAAACCACAAGGTTTCCTTCTGCGGGACATTCGAGTCCTGTTGCATGGCTCCAGGACATACCATATGGAAGGACTGGAGAGCAGGGTTCGAAGGATGGATCCCTGTACAGAATGCCTCGCATTCCCATTGGCTACTAGCGACAAGATATGTTTGATCTGCTGCCTCTGGAACACGCGACCCAGGGGGCTGAGTTGAAATGGCCTCTCCTGAGGATGCATCATAATGTGCGTTTGGGTCCATGGAGACCTTGGAATGTGCTGGTTGTTCAGTGGCCCTGCGGAACTCTCCTACCTGAAGTGTTGGATACATCCCAGTAAGAAAGCTGCCCATGTGGAGATGAGAGAGGTTTGGTTTGGTGCCTCAGAAAAGCCCCATGTGCTGGTCTACGAAAACAGTCCTCTGAGAACGGAAACATGGAAACCAAAGCTAAGGTTCAGATTAGGGCCTGGGGGCCTGTCCATTTCAACCTTCTGTCTCTGGGGACACTGTCTGAGAGTCTAAGTGGAGATAGTTGCTCCGCTGGTGTCAGAGAGCCCCTCTTAGTCCAGGGGGGCCTACACTATTGATGGCCTCAGGGGCCTTGGAGCTTTTCCCTAACCTGTAGTGTTGTGGTCAATGGATTGGGCACACTTTCCTTGGAGAGGGCAGGCACAATCTTTCGCTGTGGCCCTAGAGGCCCTAGCCTGGAGGTGTGTGGGTCCAGGCTGTGGGCACAGAAGTCTGAATACACAAACTCAGCTTAGGAGTGGCGCCTAGGGTATGGCCGGCCGGATGTACAGCCCGAGAGGGAGCTCCTGGGCCTCTGAAACAAGGGCGAGTGGGAGGCGTTCCTTCAGGCTTTTGTCTCTGGATGTTGTGTCCGGGATAGCCGTGGATTGGAGCGGTGGCCTCAGGTACTGTGGACGAGTATCCCTCTCTGGGGATTTGTCCCAGCTCCCAAGAGTTTGGGGTCATTTTGTGGGAAGGGTGGAGTCGTGTTGTCTGGCTCATGGGTCTCTCCAAGAAAGGGATTCCAGAGCAGAGCTCCAGGTACGGGCGGGGCGACTGGAAAATTCAAACCGTGGTGAGGATTGGGTGCATAGGGGCTTGGCAAGCCCCATATGTGGGCTCTTGGTCCAGGCCCTGACAGGCCTTTCTTTGACATGGGGCTCATGCTGAGGATCACAGTGTGAATTTGTGCCCAAGCAGCACTCAAGTTTGGGCGTGGCATCAGGGGCCATGAAGGTTTCTCCCACCCTGAAGGTGTGACTCCATGCCAAGAGCAAGCTTGACAGCCATGGGGAAGGAGGAGTTCTGTTTTGTGCTTGCTATACCCAGCTGTGTGGAGAATTGATATAATGTCTAGGTTCAGATATCTGAAAACCAAGGTTAGGATGAGGTGACGGCATAAGACCATGGCGTGTCCGAAGTGCTGGGTGTGCGGCCAGCTGTCTCCTTGTCTGTCTGGACGTCTGGCTTCAGGCTGTGTCAGGCAGAGCATGAGTGCCCAGAGCAGCCTATCCAGTTCGGGTACCATCGAGGCCCGAGCAGGTTGATCCTCATCTGGGTTTTCTGGAGAGCCCCACAGGGAAACGTTTTTCTTCCGTTGGGCAGACACTGGGCTGGGTTTTGGTTCCGGAGTTCCTAGTCCGGAGGGCTTGTTAGCCAGGAGTGTGAGGAAGGAAGTCTGAAAACACAAGCTAGCGTGAGGTTTGGGACCGAGGTCACGGCATGCCCACTCTGCAGAGGCTGAATCGGGATCTCCTGCACTGAGGTCATGTAAACTATGAGACGTGCCTCAGGCTAGAGTTCTTGTCCAGCATGGCCTCTTCCTGAAGGCTGTGGGGGCTTCATGAGGCCAGAAAGTTTTGCCTACGATGGGATTTGTGAACTGCTCCAAAACTGAAGGTTACCTTCTGCACGACAGTCGAGTCCTATTGGATGGTTCCAAGAGGCCCCATATGGAAAGACTCGAGAGCAGGTGTCTAAGCATGGATGCCTGGGAACGCCACCTCATATTCCCACTCTTTAGTCAGGACAAGGCAGGCTCAATCTGCGGGCTCCTGGGTGAGCTACCCAGAGGGGAGAGTTGAATTGGACTCTCCTGAAGATGAGTCCTACTGTGGCTTGGTGGCCTGGGAGACCTTGGAATGTGGAGGTGGCTCAGGGACTCTGCAGGATTCTCCAACATGAGGTGTTTGACACGGCTCCAACAAGGAAACTTCCCATGTGGAGACGAGAGGAGTTCTGTTCCGTGCCTCAGGAAAGCCCCATACCCTGTTCTTCGAACCAAAGCCTCTGAGGAGTGACACCTGGAAACCAAAGTAAGAGTTGAGACTACGGCCTAAAGGCCTGTCCGGCTCAACCTTCTATCTCTGTTGTCATCTGTGTGCATGCATTCATGGATGTAGCTGCTCAGCTTGTGTCCGAATGCCCCTGTGAGTCCAGTGAGGCTCCCAGTAGTGGGATGTCCTCGGAGGCCTTGAGGTTTCTCATATTCTGGAGGTGTGTGGCCAAAGGAATGGACACAGTTTCCCAGGAGAGAGCAGGCACGGTCCTGTGGTATGGCTCCAGAGGACCCAACCTAGAGGCTCTGTTTGCCAGGGCTGGGGGGACAGATGTCTGAAAAAGCAAACTTGGCTCAGCTAGGGGCCAATGTAATGGCAGGCCTGATCTCTAGTCCGTGAGGGGAGATCCTCTGGAAATCAAAGTAGGGCAAGTGGGAGGCAGTCACTCAGGATTTTGTCTCTGGGTGTTGCGTTTACAGTGTCCGGTCAGGGTAGGGGTTGTCTCAGAGGCCGAGGAAGAGCCTTCCTCTCAGGGGATTGTCCAAGCTCCCAAGTGTTTGTGTTCATTCTGTGGGAATGAAGAGTACTGTTTTCTGCCACAGGGGACCCCCCAGGAGAGGGACTCTAGAGCACAGCAGTGGTTTCCCTCAACTGGAATACACACCATCTAGTTAGTCCTGGGTGCCTATGGGCATGGCAAGCCACATATGCGGGCTATTGGTCCAGTCACTGAGAGGCGTTACTTGAATAAGGTACTCACGCTGAGGGTCACAATGTGTGTTTGTGCCCAAGGCGGCCCTCACGCTTGGGCGTGGCCCTATGGGCCATGCCGTTTTCTCCTACACTGAAGGTTTGACTCACTGCCAGCAGCAAGGTTTCTTGCCAGGGGGAAGGAGGGGTTCTGACTTGTGCATCAGGTTCCCCCCTGTGCAGGGATTTGAGATAAGGTCTAGGTTCCGATGACTGAAAACCCAGGTTGGGAATGGATGGTGGCCTAAGGCAGTGGCGGGTCCAATGTGCTGGGTGTGCAGCCAGCTGTGTCGGTGTCTCTTGGAAGGTCTGGGCTCAGGCTATTTGCGACAGAGCATCACTGTTTAAGGTAGCCTATGCAATTGGGGTGTTGCCGAGGGCCAAGCAGTTTGATCCTCATTTGGGGTTTCTGGGCAGCGGCATAGACAATGTTTTTCTCTTGGGAGGCAGGCACAGTGCTTCATTGTGGCCCCAGAATTCCCAGTAGGGAGGGTTTGTGGGCCAGGAGTGTGAGGACGGAAGTCTGAAAACACAAGCTAGTGTGAGGATTGGAACCAAGGGCAGAGCAGGCCCACTCTGCAGAGGCTGAATCAAAATCTCCTGCATCTGAAGTCAGGCTGAGGATCAGACGTTGGCTGAGGCTGGAGTATGTGTCCATGATGGCACCTTCATGAAGTGGGGGCCTCATGAGGCCAAGGAAGTTTTCCCACGCTGAGTTTGGAGGTTGCCCCAAACCACAAGGTTTCCTTCTGCGGGACATTCGAGTCCTGTTCCATGGCTCCAGGACATACCATATGGAAGGACTGGAGAGCAGGGTTCGAAGGATGGATCCCTGTACAGCATGCCTCGCATTCCCATTGGCTACTAGCGACAAGATATGTTTGATCTGCTGCCTCTGGAACACGCGACCCAGGGGGCTGAGTTGAAATGGCCTCTCCTGAGGATGCATCATAATGTGCGTTTGGGTCCATGGAGACCTTGGAATGTGCTGGTTGTTCAGTGGCCCTGCGGAACTCTCCTACCTGAAGTGTTTGATACATCCCAGTAAGAAAGCTGCCCATGTGGAGGTGAGAGAGGTTTGGTTTGGTGCCTCAGAAAAGCCCCATGTGCTGGTCTACGAAAACAGTCCTCTGAGAACGGAAACATGGAAACCAAAGCTAAGGTTCAGATTAGGGCCTGGGGGCCTGTCCATTTCAACCTTCTGTCTCTGGGGACACTGTCTGAGAGTCTAAGTGGAGATAGTTGCTCCGCTGGTGTCAGAGAGCCCCTCTTAGTCCAGGGGGGCCTACACTATTGATGGCCTCAGGGGCCTTGGAGCTTTTCCCTAACCTGTAGTGTGGTGGTCAATGGATTGGGCACACTTTCCTTGGAGAGGGCAGGCACAATCTTTCGCTGTGGCCCTAGAGGCCCTAGCCTGGAGGTGTGTGGGTCCAGGCTGTGGGCACAGAAGTCTGAATACACAAACTCAGCTTATGAGTGGCGCCTAGGGTATGGCAGGCCGGATGTACAGCCCGAGAGGGAGCTCCTGGGCCTCTGAAACAAGGGCGAGTGGGAGGCGTTCCTTCAGGCTTTTGTCTCTGGATGTTGTGTCCGGGATAGCCGTGGATTGGAGCGGTGGCCTCAGGTACTGTGGACGAGTATCCCTCTCTGGGGATTTGTCCCAGCTCCCAAGAGTTTGGGGTCATTTTGTGGGAAGGGTGGAGTCGTGTTGTCTGGCTCATGGGTCTCTCCAAGAAAGGGATTCCAGAGCAGAGCTCCAGGTACGGGCGGGGCGACTGGAAAATTCAAACCGTGGTGAGGATTGGGTGCATAGGGGCTTGGCAAGCCCCATATGTGGGCTCTTGGTCCAGGCCCTGACAGGCCTTTCTTTGACATGGGGCTCATGCTGAGGATCACAGTGTGAATTTGTGCCCAAGCAGCACTCAAGTTTGGGCGTGGCATCAGGGGCCATGAAGGTTTCTCCCACCCTGAAGGTGTGACTCCATGCCAAGAGCAAGCTTGACAGCCATGGGGAAGGAGGAGTTCTGTTTTGAGCTTGCTATACCCAGCTCTGTGGAGAATTGATATAATGTCTAGGTTCAGATATCTGAAAACCAAGGTTAGGATGAGGTGACGGCATAAGACCATGGCGTGTCTGAAGTGCTGGGTGTGCGGCCAGCTGTCTCCTTGTCTGTCTGGACGTCTGGCTTCAGGCTGTGTCAGGCAGAGCATGAGTGCCCAGAGCAGCCTATCCAGTTCGGGTACCGTCGAGGCCCGAGCAGGTTGATCCTCATCTGGGTTTTCTGGAGAGCCCCACAGGGAAACGTTTTTCTTCCGTTGGGCAGACACTGGGCTGGGTTTTGGTTCCGGAGTTCCTAGTCCGGAGGGCTTGTTAGCCAGGAGTGTGAGGAAGGAAGTCTGAAAACACAAGCTAGCGTGAGGTTTGGGACCGAGGTCACGGCATGCCCACTCTGCAGAGGCTGAATCGGGATCTCCTGCACTGAGGTCATGTAAACTATGAGACGTGCCTCAGGCTAGAGTTCTTGTCCAGCATGGCCTCTTCCTGAAGGGTGTGGGGGCTTCATGAGGCCAGAAAGTTTTGCCTACGATGGGATTTGTGAACTGCTCCAAAACTGAAGGTTACCTTCTGCACGACAGTCGAGTCCTATTGGATGGTTCCAAGAGGCCCCATATGGAAAGACTCGAGAGCAGGTGTCTAAGCATGGATGCCTGGGAACGCCACCTCATATTCCCACTCTTTAGTCAGGACAAGGCAGGCTCAATCTGCGGGCTCCTGGGTGAGCTACCCAGAGGGGAGAGTTGAAATGGACTCTACTGAAGATGAGTCCTACTGTGGCTTGGTGGCCTGGGAGACCTTGGAATGTGGAGGTGGCTCAGGGACTCTGCAGGATTCTCCAACATGAGGTGTTTGACACGGCTCCAACAAGGAAACTTCCCATGTGGAGACGAGAGGAGTTCTGTTCCGTGCCTCAGGAAAGCCCCATACCCTGTTCTTCGAACCAAAGCCTCTGAGGAGTGACACCTGGAAACCAAAGTAAGAGTTGAGACTACGGCCTAAAGGCCTGTCCGGCTCAACCTTCTATCTCTGTTGTCATCTGTGTGCATGCATTCATGGATGTAGCTGCTCAGCTTGTGTCCGAATGCCCCTGTGAGTCCAGTGAGGCTCCCAGTAGTGGGATGTCCTCGGAGGCCTTGAGGTTTCTCATATTCTGGAGGTGTGTGGCCAAAGGAATGGACACAGTTTCCCAGGAGAGAGCAGGCACGGTCCTGTGGTATGGCTCCAGAGGACCCAGCCTAGAGGCTCTGTTTGCCAGGGCTGGGGGGACAGATGTCTGAAAAAGCAAACTTGGCTCAGCTAGGGGCCAATGTAATGGCAGGCCTGATCTCTAGTCCGTGAGGGGAGATCCTCTGGAAATCAAAGTAGGGCAAGTGGGAGGCAGTCACTCAGGATTTTGTCTCTGGGTGTTGCGTTTACAGTGTCCGGTCAGGGTAGGGGTTGTCTCAGAGGCCGAGGAAGAGCCTTCCTCTCAGGGGATTGTCCAAGCTCCCAAGTGTTTGTGTTCATTCTGTGGGAATGAAGAGTACTGTTTTCTGCCACAGGGGACCCCCCAGGAGAGGGACTCTAGAGCACAGCAGTGGGTTCCCTCAACTGGAATACACACCATCTAGTTAGTCCTGGGTGCCTATGGGCATGGCAAGCCACATATGCGGGCTCTTGGTCCAGTCACTGAGAGGCGTTACTTGAATAAGGTACTCACGCTGAGGGTCACAATGTGTGTTTGTGCCCAAGGCGGCCCTCACGCTTGGGCGTGGCCCTATGGGCCATGCCGTTTTCTCCTACACTGAAGGTTTGACTCACTGCCAGCAGCAAGGTTTCTTGCCAGGGGGAAGGAGGGGTTCTGACTTGTGCATCAGGTTCCCCCCTGTGCAGGGATTTGAGATAAGGTCTAGGTTCCGATGACTGAAAACCCAGGTTGGGAATGGATGGTGGCCTAAGGCAGTGGCGGGTCCAATGTGCTGGGTGTGCAGCCAGCTGTGTCGGTGTCTGTTGGAAGGTCTGGGCTCAGGCTATTTGCGACAGAGCATCACTGTTTAAGGTAGCCTATGCAATTGGGGTGTTGCCGAGGGCCAAGCAGTTTGATCCTCATTTGGGGTTTCTGGGCAGCGGCATAGACAATGTTTTTCTCTTGGGAGGCAGGCACAGTGCTTCATTGTGGCCCCAGAATTCCCAGTAGGGAGGGTTTGTGGGCCAGGAGTGTGAGGACGGAAGTCTGAAAACACAAGCTAGTGTGAGGATTGGAACCAAGGGCAGAGCAGGCCCACTCTGCAGAGGCTGAATCAAAATCTCCTGCATCTGAAGTCAGGCTGAGGATCAGACGTTGGCTGAGGCTGGAGTATGTGTCCATGATGGCACCTTCATGAAGTGGGGGCCTCATGAGGCCAAGGAAGTTTTCCCACGCTGAGTTTGGAGGTTGCCCCAAACCACAAGGTTTCCTTCTGCGGGACATTCGAGTCCTGTTGCATGGCTCCAGGACATACCATATGGAAGGACTGGAGAGCAGGGTTCGAAGGATGGATCCCTGTACAGCATGCCTCGCATTCCCATTGGCTATTAGCGACAAGATATGTTTGATCTGCTGCCTCTGGAACACGCGACCCAGGGGGCTGAGTTGAAATGGCCTCTCCTGAGGATGCATCATAATGTGCGTTTGGGTCCATGGAGACCTTGGAATGTGCTGGTTGTTCAGTGGCCCTGCGGAACTCTCCTACCTGAAGTGTTTGATACATCCCAGTAAGAAAGCTGCCCATGTGGAGATGAGAGAGGTTTGGTTTGGTGCCTCAGAAAAGCCCCATGTGCTGGTCTACGAAAACAGTCCTCTGAGAACGGAAACATGGAAACCAAAGCTAAGGTTCAGATTAGGGCCTGGGGGCCTGTCCATTTCAACCTTCTGTCTCTGGGGACACTGTCTGAGAGTCTAAGTGGAGATAGTTGCTCCGCTGGTGTCAGAGAGCCCCTCTTAGTCCAGGGGGGCCTACACTATTGATGGCCTCAGGGGCCTTGGAGCTTTTCCCTAACCTGTAGTGTGGTGGTCAATGGATTGGGCACACTTTCCTTGGAGAGGGCAGGCACAATCTTTCGCTGTGGCCCTAGAGGCCCTAGCCTGGAGGTGTGTGGGTCCAGGCTGTGGGCACAGAAGTCTGAATACACAAACTCAGCTTATGAGTGGCGCCTAGGGTATGGCAGGCCGGATGTACAGCCCGAGAGGGAGCTCCTGGGCCTCTGAAACAAGGGCGAGTGGGAGGCGTTCCTTCAGGCTTTTGTCTCTGGATGTTGTGTCCGGGATAGCCGTGGATTGGAGCGGTGGCCTCAGGTACTGTGGACGAGTATCCCTCTCTGGGGATTTGTCCCAGCTCCCAAGAGTTTGGGGTCATTTTGTGGGAAGGGTGGAGTCGTGTTGTCTGGCTCATGGGTCTCTCCAAGAAAGGGATTCCAGAGCAGAGCTCCAGGTACGGGCGGAGCGACTGGAAAATTCAAACCGTGGTGAGGATTGGGTGCATAGGGGCTTGGCAAGCCCCATATGTGGGCTCTTGGTCCAGGCCCTGACAGGCCTTTCTTTGACATGGGGCTCATGCTGAGGATCACAGTGTGAATTTGTGCCCAAGCAGCACTCAAGTTTGGGCGTGGCATCAGGGGCCATGAAGGTTTCTCCCACCCTGAAGGTGTGACTCCATGCCAAGAGCAAGCTTGACAGCCATGGGGAAGGAGGAGTTCTGTTTTGTGCTTGCTATACCCAGCTGTGTGGAGAATTGATATAATGTCTAGGTTCAGATATCTGAAAACCAAGGTTAGGATGAGGTGACGGCATAAGACCATGGCGTGTCCGAAGTGCTGGGTGTGCGGCCAGCTGTCTCCTTGTCTGTCTGGACGTCTGGCTTCAGGCTGTGTCAGGCAGAGCATGAGTGCCCAGAGCAGCCTATCCAGTTCGGGTACCGTCGAGGCCCGAGCAGGTTGATCCTCATCTGGGTTTTCTGGAGAGCCCCACAGGGAAACGTTTTTCTTCCGTTGGGCAGACACTGGGCTGGGTTTTGGTTCCGGAGTTCCTAGTCCGGAGGGCTTGTTAGCCAGGAGTGTGAGGAAGGAAGTCTGAAAACACAAGCTAGCGTGAGGTTTGGGACCGAGGTCACGGCATGCCCACTCTGCAGAGGCTGAATCGGGATCTCCTGCACTGAGGTCATGTCAACTATGAGACGTGCCTCAGGCTAGAGTTCTTGTCCAGCATGGCCTCTTCCTGAAGGGTGTGGGGGCTTCATGAGGCCAGAAAGTTTTGCCTACGATGGGATTTGTGAACTGCTCCAAAACTGAAGGTTACCTTCTGCACGACAGTCGAGTCCTATTGGATGGTTCCAAGAGGCCCCATATGGAAAGACTCGAGAGCAGGTGTCTAAGCATGGATGCCTGGGAACGCCACCTCATATTCCCACTCTTTAGTCAGGACAAGGCAGGCTCAATCTGCGGGCTCCTGGGTGAGCTACCCAGAGGGGAGAGTTGAAATGGACTCTACTGAAGATGAGTCCTACTGTGGCTTGGTGGCCTGGGAGACCTTGGAATGTGGAGGTGGCTCAGGGACTCTGCAGGATTCTCCAACATGAGGTGTTTGACACGGCTCCAACAAGGAAACTTCCCATGTGGAGACGAGAGGAGTTCTGTTCCGTGCCTCAGGAAAGCCCCATACCCTGTTCTTCGAACCAAAGCCTCTGAGGAGTGACACCTGGAAACCAAAGTAAGAGTTGAGACTACGGCCTAAAGGCCTGTCCGGCTCAACCTTCTATCTCTGTTGTCATCTGTGTGCATGCATTCATGGATGTAGCTGCTCAGCTTGTGTCCGAATGCCCCTGTGAGTCCAGTGAGGCTCCCAGTAGTGGGATGTCCTCGGAGGCCTTGAGGTTTCTCATATTCTGGAGGTGTGTGGCCAAAGGAATGGACACAGTTTCCCAGGAGAGAGCAGGCACGGTCCTGTGGTATGGCTCCAGAGGACCCAGCCTAGAGGCTCTGTTTGCCAGGGCTGGGGGGACAGATGTCTGAAAAAGCAAACTTGGCTCAGCTAGGGGCCAATGTAATGGCAGGCCTGATCTCTAGTCCGTGAGGGGAGATCCTCTGGAAATCAAAGTAGGGCAAGTGGGAGGCAGTCACTCAGGATTTTGTCTCTGGGTGTTGCGTTTACAGTGTCCGGTCAGGGTAGGGGTTGTCTCAGAGGCCGAGGAAGAGCCTTCCTCTCAGGGGATTGTCCAAGCTCCCAAGTGTTTGTGTTCATTCTGTGGGAATGAAGAGTACTGTTTTCTGCCACAGGGGACCCCCCAGGAGAGGGACTCTAGAGCACAGCAGTGGGTTCCCTCAACTGGAATACACACCATCTAGTTAGTCCTGGGTGCCTATGGGCATGGCAAGCCACATATGCGGGCTCTTGGTCCAGTCACTGAGAGGCGTTACTTGAATAAGGTACTCACGCTGAGGGTCACAATGTGTGTTTGTGCCCAAGGCGGCCCTCACGCTTGGGCGTGGCCCTATGGGCCATGCCGTTTTCTCCTACACTGAAGGTTTGACTCACTGCCAGCAGCAAGGTTTCTTGCCAGGGGGAAGGAGGGGTTCTGACTTGTGCATCAGGTTCCCCCCTGTGCAGGGATTTGAGATAAGGTCTAGGTTCCGATGACTGAAAACCCAGGTTGGGAATGGATGGTGGCCTAAGGCAGTGGCGGGTCCAATGTGCTGGGTGTGCAGCCAGCTGTATCGGTGTCTGTTGGAAGGTCTGGGCTCAGGCTATTTGCGACAGAGCATCACTGTTTAAGGTAGCCTATGCAATTGGGGTGTTGCCGAGGGCCAAGCAGTTTGATCCTCATTTGGGGTTTCTGGGCAGCGCCATAGACAATGTTTTTCTCTTGGGAGGCAGGCACAGTGCTTCATTGTGGCCCCAGAATTCCCAGTAGGGAGGGTTTGTGGGCCAGGAGTGTGAGGACGGAAGTCTGAAAACACAAGCTAGTGTGAGGATTGGAACCAAGGGCAGAGCAGGCCCACTCTGCAGAGGCTGAATCAAAATCTCCTGCATCTGAAGTCAGGCTGAGGATCAGACGTTGGCTGAGGCTGGAGTATGTGTCCATGATGGCACCTTCATGAAGTGGGGGCCTCATGAGGCCAAGGAAGTTTTCCCACGCTGAGTTTGGAGGTTGCCCCAAACCACAAGGTTTCCTTCTGCGGGACATTCGAGTCCTGTTCCATGGCTCCAGGACATACCATATGGAAGGACTGGAGAGCAGGGTTCGAAGGATGGATCCCTGTACAGCATGCCTCGCATTCCCATTGGCTACTAGCGACAAGATATGTTTGATCTGCTGCCTCTGGAACACGCGACCCAGGGGGCTGAGTTGAAATGGCCTCTCCTGAGGATGCATCATAATGTGCGTTTGGGTCCATGGAGACCTTGGAATGTGCTGGTTGTTCAGTGGCCCTGCGGAACTCTCCTACCTGAAGTGTTTGATACATCCCAGTAAGAAAGCTGCCCATGTGGAGATGAGAGAGGTTTGGTTTGGTGCCTCAGAAAAGCCCCATGTGCTGGTCTACGAAAACAGTCCTCTGAGAACGGAAACATGGAAACCAAAGCTAAGGTTCAGATTAGGGCCTGGGGGCCTGTCCATTTCAACCTTCTGTCTCTGGGGACACTGTCTGAGAGTCTAAGTGGAGATAGTTGCTCCGCTGGTGTCAGAGAGCCCCTCTTAGTCCAGGGGGGCCTACACTACTGATGGCCTCAGGGGCCTTGGAGCTTTTCCCTAACCTGTAGTGTTGTGGTCAATGGATTGGGCACACTTTCCTTGGAGAGGGCAGGCACAATCTTTCGCTGTGGCCCTAGAGGCCCTAGCCTGGAGGTGTGTGGGTCCAGGCTGTGGGCACAGAAGTCTGAATACACAAACTCAGCTTATGAGTGGCGCCTAGGGTATGGCAGGCCGGATGTACAGCCCGAGAGGGAGCTCCTGGGCCTCTGAAACAAGGGCGAGTGGGAGGCGTTCCTTCAGGCTTTTGTCTCTGGATGTTGTGTCCGGGATAGCCGTGGATTGGAGCGGTGGCCTCAGGTACTGTGGACGAGTATCCCTCTCTGGGGATTTGTCCCAGCTCCCAAGAGTTTGGGGTCATTTTGTGGGAAGGGTGGAGTCGTGTTGTCTGGCTCATGGGTCTCTCCAAGAAAGGGATTCCAGAGCAGAGCTCCAGGTACGGGCGGGGCGACTGGAAAATTCAAACCGTGGTGAGGATTGGGTGCATAGGGGCTTGGCAAGCCCCATATGTGGGCTCTTGGTCCAGGCCCTGACAGGCCTTTCTTTGACATGGGGCTCATGCTGAGGATCACAGTGTGAATTTGTGCCCAAGCAGCACTCAAGTTTGGGCGTGGCATCAGGGGCCATGAAGGTTTCTCCCACCCTGAAGGTGTGACTCCATGCCAAGAGCAAGCTTGACAGCCATGGGGAAGGAGGAGTTCTGTTTTGTGCTTGCTATACCCAGCTGTGTGGAGAATTGATATAATGTCTAGGTTCAGATATCTGAAAACCAAGGTTAGGATGAGGTGACGGCATAAGACCATGGCGTGTCCGAAGTGCTGGGTGTGCGGCCAGCTGTCTCCTTGTCTGTCTGGACGTCTGGCTTCAGGCTGTGTCAGGCAGAGCATGAGTGCCCAGAGCAGCCTATCCAGTTCGGGTACCATCGAGGCCCGAGCAGGTTGATCCTCATCTGGGTTTTCTGGAGAGCCCCACAGGGAAACGTTTTTCTTCCGTTGGGCAGACACTGGGCTGGGTTTTGGTTCCGGAGTTCCTAGTCCGGAGGGCTTGTTAGCCAGGAGTGTGAGGAAGGAAGTCTGAAAACACAAGCTAGCGTGAGGTTTGGGACCGAGGTCACGGCATGCCCACTCTGCAGAGGCTGAATCGGGATCTCCTGCACTGAGGTCATGTAAACTATGAGACGTGCCTCAGGCTAGAGTTCTTGTCCAGCATGGCCTCTTCCTGAAGGGTGTGGGGGCTTCATGAGGCCAGAAAGTTTTGCCTACGATGGGATTTGTGAACTGCTCCAAAACTGAAGGTTACCTTCTGCACGACAGTCGAGTCCTATTGGATGGTTCCAAGAGGCCCCATATGGAAAGACTCGAGAGCAGGTGTCTAAGCATGGATGCCTGGGAACGCCACCTCATATTCCCACTCTTTAGTCAGGACAAGGCAGGCTCAATCTGCGGGCTCCTGGGTGAGCTACCCAGAGGGGAGAGTTGAAATGGACTCTACTGAAGATGAGTCCTACTGTGGCTTGGTGGCCTGGGAGACCTTGGAATGTGGAGGTGGCTCAGGGACTCTGCAGGATTCTCCAACATGAGGTGTTTGACACGGCTCCAACAAGGAAACTTCCCATGTGGAGACGAGAGGAGTTCTGTTCCATGCCTCAGGAAAGCCCCATACCCTGTTCTTCGAACCAAAGCCTCTGAGGAGTGACACCTGGAAACCAAAGTAAGAGTTGAGACTACGGCCTAAAGGCCTGTCCGGCTCAACCTTCTATCTCTGTTGTCATCTGTGTGCATGCATTCATGGATGTAGCTGCTCAGCTTGTGTCCGAATGCCCCTGTGAGTCCAGTGAGGCTCCCAGTAGTGGGATGTCCTCGGAGGCCTTGAGGTTTCTCATATTCTGGAGGTGTGTGGCCAAAGGAATGGACACAGTTTCCCAGGAGAGAGCAGGCACGGTCCTGTGGTATGGCTCCAGAGGACCCAACCTAGAGGCTCTGTTTGCCAGGGCTGGGGGGACAGATGACTGAAAAAGCAAACTTGGCTCAGCTAGGGGCCAATGTAATGGCAGGCCTGATCTCTAGTCCGTGAGGGGAGATCCTCTGGAAATCAAAGTAGGGCAAGTGGGAGGCAGTCACTCAGGATTTTGTCTCTGGGTGTTGCGTTTACAGTGTCCGGTCAGGGTAGGGGTTGTCTCAGAGGCCGAGGAAGAGCCTTCCTCTCAGGGGATTGTCCAAGCTCCCAAGTGTTTGTGTTCATTCTGTGGGAATGAAGAGTACTGTTTTCTGCCACAGGGGACCCCCCATGAGAGGGACTCTAGAGCACAGCAGTGGGTTCCCTCAACTGGAATACACACCATCTAGTTAGTCCTGGGTGCCTATGGGCATGGCAAGCCACATATGCGGGCTCTTGGTCCAGTCACTGAGAGGCGTTACTTGAATAAGGTACTCACGCTGAGGGTCACAATGTGTGTTTGTGCCCAAGGCGGCCCTCACGCTTGGGCGTGGCCCTATGGGCCATGCCGTTTTCTCCTACACTGAAGGTTTGACTCACTGCCAGCAGCAAGGTTTCTTGCCAGGGGGAAGGAGGGGTTCTGACTTGTGCATCAGGTTCCCCCCTGTGCAGGGATTTGAGATAAGGTCTAGGTTCCGATGACTGAAAACCCAGGTTGGGAATGGATGGTGGCCTAAGGCAGTGGCGGGTCCAATGTGCTGGGTGTGCAGCCAGCTGTGTCGGTGTCTCTTGGAAGGTCTGGGCTCAGGCTATTTGTGACAGAGCATCACTGTTTAAGGTAGCCTATGCAATTGGGGTGTTGCCGAGGGCCAAGCAGTTTGATCCTCATTTGGGGTTTCTGGGCAGCGCCATAGACAATGTTTTTCTCTTGGGAGGCAGGCACAGTGCTTCATTGTGGCCCCAGAATTCCCAGTAGGGAGGGTTTGTGGGCCAGGAGTGTGAGGACGGAAGTCTGAAAACACAAGCTAGTGTGAGGATTGGAACCAAGGGCAGAGCAGGCCCACTCTGCAGAGGCTGAATCAAAATCTCCTGCATCTGAAGTCAGGCTGAGGATCAGACGTTGGCTGAGGCTGGAGTATGTGTCCATGATGGCACCTTCATGAAGTGGGGGCCTCATGAGGCCAAGGAAGTTTTCCCACGCTGAGTTTGGAGGTTGCCCCAAACCACAAGGTTTCCTTCTGCGGGACATTCGAGTCCTGTTCCATGGCTCCAGGACATACCATATGGAAGGACTGGAGAGCAGGGTTCGAAGGATGGATCCCTGTACAGCATGCCTCGCATTCCCATTGGCTACTAGCGACAAGATATGTTTGATCTGCTGCCTCTGGAACACGCGACCCAGGGGGCTGAGTTGAAATGGCCTCTCCTGAGGATGCATCATAATGTGCGTTTGGGTCCATGGAGACCTTGGAATGTGCTGGTTGTTCAGTGGCCCTGCGGAACTCTCCTACCTGAAGTGTTTGATACATCCCAGTAAGAAAGCTGCCCATGTGGAGGTGAGAGAGGTTTGGTTTGGTGCCTCAGAAAAGCCCCATGTGCTGGTCTACGAAAACAGTCCTCTGAGAACGGAAACATGGAAACCAAAGCTAAGGTTCAGATTAGGGCCTGGGGGCCTGTCCATTTCAACCTTCTGTCTCTGGGGACACTGTCTGAGAGTCTAAGTGGAGATAGTTGCTCCGCTGGTGTCAGAGAGCCCCTCTTAGTCCAGGGGGGCCTACACTACTGATGGCCTCAGGGGCCTTGGAGCTTTTCCCTAACCTGTAGTGTTGTGGTCAATGGATTGGGCACACTTTCCTTGGAGAGGGCAGGCACAATCTTTCGCTGTGGCCCTAGAGGCCCTAGCCTGGAGGTGTGTGGGTCCAGGCTGTGGGCACAGAAGTCTGAATACACAAACTCAGCTTAGGAGTGGCGCCTAGGGTATGGCAGGCCGGATGTACAGCCCGAGAGGGAGCTCCTGGGCCTCTGAAACAAGGGCGAGTGGGAGGCGTTCCTTCAGGCTTTTGTCTCTGGATGTTGTGTCCGGGATAGCCGTGGATTGGAGCGGTGGCCTCAGGTACTGTGGACGAGTATCCCTCTCTGGGGATTTGTCCCAGCTCCCAAGAGTTTGGGGTCATTTTGTGGGAAGGGTGGAGTCGTGTTGTCTGGCTCATGGGTCTCTCCAAGAAAGGGATTCCAGAGCAGAGCTCCAGGTACGGGCGGGGCGACTGGAAAATTCAAACCGTGGTGAGGATTGGGTGCATAGGGGCTTGGCAAGCCCCATATGTGGGCTCTTGGTCCAGGCCCTGACAGGCCTTTCTTTGACATGGGGCTCATGCTGAGGATCACAGTGTGAATTTGTGCCCAAGCAGCACTCAAGTTTGGGCGTGGCATCAGGGGCCATGAAGGTATCTCCCACCCTGAAGGTGTGACTCCATGCCAAGAGCAAGCTTGACAGCCATGGGGAAGGAGGAGTTCTGTTTTGTGCTTGCTATACCCAGCTGTGTGGAGAATTGATATAATGTCTAGGTTCAGATATCTGAAAACCAAGGTTAGGATGAGGTGACAGCAGAAGACCATGGCGTGTCCGAAGTGCTGGGTGTGCGGCCAGCTGTCTCCTTGTCTGTCTGGACGTCTGGCTTCAGGCTGTGTCAGGCAGAGCATGAGTGCCCAGAGCAGCCTATCCAGTTCGGGTACCGTCGAGGCCCGAGCAGGTTGATCCTCATCTGGGTTTTCTGGAGAGCCCCACAGGGAAACGTTTTTCTTCTGTTGGGCAGACACTGGGCTGGGTTTTGGTTCTGGAGTTCCTAGTCCGGAGGGCTTGTTTGCCAGGAGTGTGAGGAAGGAAGTCTGAAAACACAAGCTAGAGTGAGGTTTGGGAACGAGGTCACGGCATGCCCGCTCTGCAGAGGCTGAATCGGGATCTCCTGCACTGAGGTCATGTAAACTATGAGACGTGCCTCAGGCTAGAGTTCTTGTCCAGCATGGCCTCTTCCTGAAGGGTGTGGGGGCTTCATGAGGCCAGAAAGTTTTGCCTACGATGGGATTTTTGAACTGCTCCAAAACTGAAGGTTACCTTCTGCACGACAGTCGAGTCCTATTGGATGGTTCCAAGAGGCCCCATATGGAAAGACTCGAGAGCAGGTGTCTAAGCTGGATGCCTGGGAACGCCACCTCATATTCCCACTCTTTAGTCAGGACAAGGCAGGCTCAATCTGCGGGCTCCTGGGTGAGCTACCCAGAGGGGAGAGTTGAAATGGACTCTCCTGAAGATGACTCCTACTGTGGCTTGGTGGCCTGGGAGACCTTGGAATGTGGAGGTGGCTCAGGGACTCTGCAGGATTCTCCAACATGAGGTGTTTGACACGGCTCCAACAAGGAAACTTCCCATGTGGAGACGAGAGGAGTTCTGTTCCGTGCCTCAGGAAAGCCCCATACCCTGTTCTTCGAACCAAAGCCTCTGAGGAGTGACCCCTGGAAACCAAAGCAAGAGTTGAGACTACGGCCTAAAGGCCTGTCCGGCTCAACCTTCTATCTCTGTTGTCATCTGTGTGCATGCATTCATGGATGTAGCTGCTCAGCTTGTGTCCGAATGCCCCTGTGAGTCCAGTGAGGCTCCCAGTAGTGGGATGTCCTCGGAGGCCTTGAGGTTTCTCATATTCTGGAGGTGTGTGGCCAAAGGAATGGACACAGTTTCCCAGGAGAGAGCAGGCACGGTCCTGTGGTATGGCTCCAGAGGACCCAGCCTAGAGGCTCTGTTTGCCAGGGCTGGGGGGACAGATGTCTGAAAAAGCAAACTTGGCTCAGCTAGGGGCCAATGTAATGGCAGGCCTGATCTCTAGTCCGTGAGGGGAGATCCTCTGGAAATCAAAGTAGGGCAAGTGGGAGGCAGTCACTCAGGATTTTGTCTCTGGGTGTTGCGTTTACAGTGTCCGGTCAGGGTAGGGGTTGTCTCAGAGGCCGAGGAAGAGCCTTCCTCTCGGGGGATTGTCCAAGCTCCCAAGTGTTTGTGTTCATTCTGTGGGAATGAAGAGTACTGTTTTCTGCCACAGGGGACCCCCCAGGAGAGGGACTCTAGAGCACAGCAGTGGGTTCCCTCAACTGGAATACACACCATCTAGTTAGTCCTGGGTGCCTATGGGCATGGCAAGCCACATATGCGGGCTCTTGGTCCAGTCACTGAGAGGCGTTACTTGAATAAGTTACTCACGCTGAGGGTCACAATGTGTGTTTGTGCCCAAGGCGGCCCTCACGCTTGGGCGTGGCCTCATGGGCCATGCCGTTTTCTCCTACACTGAAGGTTTGACTCACTGCCAGCAGCAAGGTTTCTTGCCAGGGGGAAGGAGGGGTTCTGACTTGTGCATCAGGTTCCCCCCTGTGCAGGGATTAGAGATAAGGTCTAGGTTCCGATGACTGAAAACCCAGGTTGGGAATGGATGGTGGCCTAAGGCAGTGGCAGGTCCAATGTGCTGGGTGTGCAGCCATCTGTGTCGGTGTCTGTTGGAAGGTCTGGGCTCAGGCTATTCGCGACAGAGCATCACTGTTTAAGGTAGCCTATGCAATTGGGGTGTTGCCGAGGGCCAAGCAGTTTGATCCTCATTTGGGGTTTCTGGGCAGCGTCATAGACAATGTTTTTCTCTTGGGAGGCAGGCACAGTGCTTCATTGTGGCCCCAGAATTCCCAGTAGGGAGGGTTTGTGGGCCAGGAGTGTGAGGACGGAAGTCTGAAAACACAAGCTAGTGTGAGGATTGGAACCAAGGGCAGAGCAGGCCCACTCTGCAGAGGCTGAATCAAAATCTCCTGCATCTGAAGTCAGGCTGAGGATCAGACGTTGGCTGAGGCTGGAGTATGTGTCCATGATGGCACCTTCATGAAGTGGGGGCCTCATGAGGCCAAGGAAATTTTCCCACGCTGAGTTTGGAGGTTGCCCCAAACCACAAGGTTTCCTTCTGCGGGACATTCGAGTCCTGTTGCATGGCTCCAGGACATACCATATGGAAGGACTGGAGAGCAGGGTTCGAAGGATGGATCCCTGTACAGCATGCCTCGCATTCCCATTGGCTATTAGCGACAAGATATGTTTGATCTGCTGCCTCTGGAACACGCGACCCAGGGTGCTGAGTTGAAATGGCCTCTCCTGAGGATGCGTCATAATGTGCGTTTGGGTCCATGGAGACCTTGGAATGTGCTGGTTGTTCAGTGGCCCTGCGGAACTCTCCTACCTGAAGTGTTTGATACATCCCAGTAAGAAAGCTGCCCATGTGGAGATGAGAGAGGTTTGGTTTGGTGCCTCAGAAAAGCCCCATGTGCTGGTCTACGAAAACAGTCCTCTGAGAACGGAAACATGGAAACCAAAGCTAAGGTTCAGATTAGGGCCTGGGGGCCTGTCCATTTCAACCTTCTGTCTCTGGGGACACTGTCTGAGAGTCTAAGTGGAGATAGTTGCTCCGCTGGTGTCAGAGAGCCCCTCTTAGTCCAGGGGGGCCTACCCTATTGATGGCCTCAGGGGCCTTGGAGCTTTTCCCTAACCTGTAGTGTTGTGGTCAATGGATTGGGCACACTTTCCTTGGAGAGGGCAGGCACAATCTTTCGCTGTGGCCCTAGAGGCCCTAGCCTGGAGGTGTGTGGGTCCAGGCTGTGGGCACAGAAGTCTGAATACACAAACTCAGCTTATGAGTGGCGCCTAGGGTATGGCAGGCCGGATGTACAGCCCGAGAGGGAGCTCCTGGGCCTCTGAAACAAGGGCGAGTGGGAGGCGTTCCTTCAGGCTTTTGTCTCTGGATGTTGTGTCCGGGATAGCCGTGGATTGGAGCGGTGGCCTCAGGTACTGTGGACGAGTATCCCTCTCTGGGGATTTGTCCCAGCTCCCAAGAGTTTGGGGTCATTTTGTGGGAAGGGTGGAGTCGTGTTGTCTGGCTCATGAGTCTCTCCAAGAAAGGGATTCCAGAGCAGAGCTCCAGGTACGGGCGGGGCGACTGGAAAATTCAAACCGTGGTGAGGATTGGGTGCATAGGGGCTTGGCAAGCCCCATATGTGGGCTCTTGGTCCAGGCCCTGACAGGCCTTTCTTTGACATGGGGCTCATGCTGAGGGTCACAGTGTGAATTTGTTCCCAATCAGCACTCACGTTTGGGCGTGGCATCAGGGGCCATGAAGGTTTCTCCCACCCTGAAGGTGTGACTCCATGCCAAGAGCAAGCTTGACAGCCATGGGGAAGCAGGACTTCTGTTTTGTGCTTGCGATACCCAGCTGTGTGGAGAATTGATATGATGTCTAGGTTAAGATATCTGAAAACCAAGGTTAGGAAGAGGTGACGGCATAAGACCATGGCGTGTCCGAAGTGCTGGGTGTGCGGGCAGCTGTCTCCTTGTCTGTCTGGACGTCTGGCTTCAGGCTGTGTCAGACAGAGCATGAGTGCCCAGAGCAGCCTATCCAGTTCGGGTACCGTCGAGGCCCGAGCAGGTTGATCCTCATCTGGGTTTTCTGGAGAGCCCCACAGGGAAACGTTTTTCTTCCGTTGGGCAGACACTGGGCTGGGTTTTGGTTCTGGAGTTCCTAGTCCAGAGGGCTTGTTTGCCAGGAGTGTGAGGAAGGAAGTCTGAAAACACAAGCTAGCGTGAGGTTTGGGACCGAGGGCACGGCAGGCCCACTCTGCAGAGGCTGAATCGAGATCTCCTGAACTGAGGTCATGTCAACTATGAGACGTGCCTCAGGCTAGAGTTTTTGTCCAGCATGGCCTCTTGCTGAAGGTTGTGGGAGCTTCATGAAGCCAGGGAGGTTTGCCTACCATGGGATTTGTGAACTACTCCAAACCTCAAGATTTCCTTCTTCACGACAGTCGAGTCCTATTGGATGGTTCCAAAAGGCCCCATACGGAAAGACTCGAGGGCAGGTGTCTAAGCATGGATGCCTGGGAACGCCACCTCATATTCCCACTCTTTAGTCAGGACAAGGCAGGCTCAATCTGCAGGCTCCTGGGTGAGCTACCTAGAGGGGAGAGTTGAAATGGACTCTCCTGAAGATGAGTTCTACTGTGGCTTTGTGGCCTGGGAGACCTTGGAATGTGGAGGTGGCTCAGGGACTCTGCAGGGTTTTCCAAACTGAGGTGTTTGACACAGCTCCAACAAGGAATCTTCCCATGTGGAGACGAGAGGAGTTCTGTTCAGTGCCTCAGGAAAGCCCCATATCCTGTTCTTCGAAACAAAGCCTCTGAGGAGTAACACCTGGAACCAAAGCAAGAGTTGAGATTAGGGCCTAAGGGCCTGTCCGGCTCAACCTTCTATCTTTGTTGACATCTGTGTGCATGCCTTCGTGGAGGTAGCTGCTCAGCTTGTGTCCGAATGCCCCTGTGTGTCCAGGGATGCTCCCAGTAGTGGGATGTCCTCGGGGGCCTTGAGTTTTCTCATATTCTGGAGGTTTGTGGCAAAGGAATGGAAACAGTTTCCCAGGAGAGAGCAGGCACGGTCCTGTGGTATGGCTCCAGTGGACCCAGCCTAGAGGCTCTGTTTGCCAGGGCTGTGGGGACTGATGTCTGAAAGAGCAAACTTGGCTCAGGTAGGGGCCAAGGTAATGGCAGGCCTGATCTCCAGTCCGTGAGGGGACATCCTCTGGATATCAAAGGAGGGCAAGTGGGAGGCAGTCGCTCAGGCTTTTGTCTCTGGGTGTTGCGTTCACAGTGTCCGGTCAGGGTAGGGATTGCCTCAGGGTCCGAGGAAGGGCCTTCCTCTCGGGGGATTGTCCAAGCTCCCAAGTGTTTGGGTTCATTCTGTGGGAAGTGAAGAGTACTGTTTTCTGCCACAAAGGACCTCCCAGGAGAGGGACTCTAGAGCACAGCAGTGGGTTCCCTCAACTGGAATACACACCATCTAGTTAGTCCTGGGTGACTATGGGCATGGCAAGGACTATATGCAGGATCTTCGTCCCGAACCTGACATGCCTTTCTTTGTCATGGGGCTCATGCTAGGGTCACAGTGTGCATTTGTGCCCAAGCATCACTCATGTTTGGGCGTGGCATCAGGGGCCATGAAGGGTTCCCCACGTGAAGGTGTGACTCCATGCGAAGAACAAGCATTACAGCCATGTGGAAGGCAGAGTTCTGATTGTGATTCCGATACTCAAACTCAGTTTTGGGGACATCGGTATGGCAGGCCCAATCTACAAACCATGAGAAGAACTCATGAAGATTTGAATATAGAGTGAGTCTGAGGCGCTTGCTCAGGCATTTGTCTCTGCAGTTTGTATCAGCGATCTCCTTGGAATGTCGGGGATGCCTCATGGGCCATGGACAAATCTACCTCTATGATGATTTCGCCGGATTCCCAATTATTTTTCGTCAATCTGTGGGATGGGAAGCATCCTTTCAGTTTTGTTACCTCAGGGGTCCCACGAAAAGAGGGATTCCAAAGCAAAGCCGTGGGGAAGACTGAAGGGACCACCTGAACTATGGTTAAAAATTGGGTCCTAGGGGCATGGCAAGCCCAATATGCTATCTCTTCATCCAGCCACTGAGAGGCCTTACTTGAGGACTTTGGTCAGGCTGAGGGTCACAATGTGTGTTTGTGAGCAATGTAGCCTGCGAGCATGGAGGGGCCTCATGGGCAACACTGGATTCAACTACACTGAATGTTGGACAACATGCCAACCACAAGGTTTCTTGCCATGGGGAAGGAGTTCTGATTTCTGCATCAGGATCAACCCTGGGCAGTGATTGGAGATAAGGTCTAGAATCTAAAGCCTGAAAACCGAGGTTGGGAAGAGATGACAACCTAAGGCCATGGCGGCTCGATGTGCTCAGTGTGCAGCAAGCTGTCTCGTTGGGGCCAGGAAGTCCAGGCTCAGGCTGTGTCAGAAAGGGCATTAGTGCCGTGGTCAGCCTATATGTTCGGGGTACAGCCAAGGTAGGTGCAGGTTGATCCTCACTTGGGGTTACTGGGTAGCCCCAGAGGACAATGTTTTTCTTCTAGAGGGCAGGCAGAGTGCTCCATTGTAGTTCTGGATTGCCAAACTGGAGGGCTTGTGGGCCAGTAGTCTGAGGACAGAAGTCTGAGAACACAAGCTCGGCTTAGGTTTCTGGTTGAGGACATGGCACGCAGAATCTACAGACCGGAATCGAGATCTCGTGCATCTGAAGTCAGGGCGAGGATCAGACGATCGCTCAGGTTGGAGTTTCTGTCCCTTATGGCCCCTTCATGAAGGGGGAGCATCACAAGGCCATGGGGGTTGTCCCACGATGGGATTTGTGAGAAGCTCCAAACTGCAAAGTGTCTTCTACAGGATAATTGAGACCTGTTGATTGGCTCCAGGCCAATGATTCTGAGCAGGGTTCTAAGGATGGATGGCTGGGTAGCCCACCTCGCATTCCAATTGTCTCCTAGCAACAAGACAGGTTAGATCCTCTGGATCTGGGGGAGCAACGGAGGAGGCTGAGTTGAAATGGACTCTCCTGGGGTTGGGTCCTAGCGTGCTTTGGTGTGTATCGAGACCTTGGAATGAAGCGGTGGCCCTGGGGCCCTGACGGGTTCTCCAATACAGAGGCTTTGACAGAGCTCCAACGTGCTAGTTTCCCATGTGTAGATGAGATGTTTTCTGATGGGTGAGTCAAGAAACAGCTATATGCTGCTTTTGAAATCCAGGCCTCTGAGGAGAGATGCCTGGAAACCAAAGCAATGGATCTGATTAGTGCCTAGGGGTCTGTTCTTTCCTTTTTACCTCTGGGGACATCTGTATATGGGTTGAGTGCAGGTAGGTGCACAGATGGGCTCAGATTGCCCCTGTTTTTCCTGGGAAGCCAGCCCTAGTAAGATGGATCAGGTATTGGGTGTTTATTCTATTAGAAGGGATGTGGCCATTGGAAATGGCAAACACATTTCCCTTACAGAGGGCAAGTACAGTCCTCAGGCTTGGCTCCAGGGGCCTGATCCTGTAGGTTGTGTAGGCCAGGGCTGTTTGGACAGTTGTCTGAAAACACAACCTCGGCTTATGTTTCCGGTCATAGTTATGGCAGGACTGATCTACAGACCATGAGGAGAACTCATCGGGATTTGAAAAAGAGCAAGTGTGAGGCTCTTGCTCAAGTTTTTGTCTCTGGATATCGTGTCACTCACGGTGGTGAAATTTCTGGGTGACTTCATGGGAAATGGATGAGTCTTACTCTCTGGTGGTTTGGCCCCGTCCAAAGAGTTTGGGGTCATTCTGTGGGATGGAAAACGTCCGTTTTGTTGTTGTTGTTGTTTTCTTTTTTAACCTCAGGTTTCCCAACAAATGAGGGATTCCAGAGTAGAGCCCTGGGGAGGGGCAACTGGACAATCAGAAATCTGGTTAAAAATTAGGGCCTAGGGACATGTCAAGCCCAATATGACATCTAATAGTCCAGCCACTGAGAGGACTTACTAGAGGAGAAGACTCATGCTGAGGGTCACAATGCGTGTTTATGACCCCGTCGCACTCAAGAATGGGCGGGGCCTCAGAGTGAATGCTGGTTTCTTCTACTCTGACCATTGGACAATGTGCCAACCACAAGGTTTCTTGCCATGGGTAAGGCGGAGTTCTGATTTCTGCATCACACTCAAACCTGGGCAGTGATAGGCCATAAGGTCTCGGTTCTGAAGCCTGAAAACTGAAGTAGGGAAGAGATGAAGACCTAAGGCCATGGCGGGTCTTATGTGCTCAGTGTGCTGTCAGCTTTCTGGGGGTTGGTCTGAGGTCCGGGCTCAGGTTGTGTCCGACAATGGTTTAGTGCCCACGTTAGACTATATAATTTGGGTAAAGTCGAGTGCTGTGTAGGTTTATTCTCATTTAAGGTGCCTGGGCAGCTCATGAAGCAATAATTTTTTTCTACAGGGCAGGCAGAGTGCTGCACTGTGGGTCCAGAATTGCCAAACTTGAGGGCTTCGGGGCCAGGGGTGTGAGGACGGAAGTCTGAGAAGACAAGCTAGACTTGGTTTCAGGGCGAGGGCATGGCAGGTACCCCCTTCAGATCTGAACCAATATCTCATGCATCTGAAGTCAGGCGAGGATCAGACGTTGGCTCAAGTTGAAGTTTCTGTGCATGACGGCCGCTTCATGAAGGGAGCGGAATCTCGAGGCCATTGAGGTTTTCCCACGTTGGGAGTTGTGGGATGCCCCCTTCAAGGATTCCTTCTGCGGAACAATTGAGACCTGTTGGACAGCTCCAGGACATCCCATATGGAATGAATCCAGAGCACCGTTCGCGGATGGATGCCTGGGAAGCCCGCCTGCATTCCAATTGTCTCCTAGCAACAAGACAGTTCAGATCTGATGGCTCTGCCGGAGCAACCGGGGTGGCTGAGTTGAAATGGACTTTCCTGAGGATGGGTCCTAATGTGTTTTTGTGTCCATGAGGGCCTTGGAATGGGGCGGTGGCACCGGGACCCTGAAGTACTCTCCTAAGCTTTGGACATGGCTCCCATGCACAGGTTTCCTTGTGGAGACGAATGAGTTCTGATGGGTGCCTCAGGAAAACGCCTATGCTCATATTGGAATCAGGCTTTTGAGGACACATGCCTGTAACCCAAAGCAATGGATCCTATTATGGCCTAGGGTCCTGTCTGGTTCAATCTTCTTCTCTGGAGACATCCATCTATGGTATGAGTGGAGGTCGATTATCAGCTGGTGTCAGACAGCCCTTGTTTGTTCTGGGCGACCTACACTATTGGTATGGCCTCAGGGACTTTGGAGGTTTCTCCTAATTTGTACGATTTTGGACCATGGAATAGGCAGAATTCCCATGGATTGGTAGGCACAGTCCTAATGTGTGGCTCCAGGGGCCCAGCCTGGAGGTTGTGTGGCCCAAGACTTTGAGGAAACAAGTCTGAAAACACAAACTCAGCTTAGTTTTTGGGACGTAGGTATGGCAGGCCCGATCTACAAACCATGAGAAGAACTCTTCAGGATATGAAGAAAGTGCTAGTCTGAGGCGCTTGCTCAGACTTTTGTCTCTGGATTTTGTATCAGCGATGGCCATGGAATGTCGGGGAGGCCTCATGGGCCATGGACGAATCTTCCCCCTGAGGATTTGGCCTGATTCCCAATTGCTTTTCGTCAATCTGTGGGATGGAAGGACTCATTTCAGTTTTGTTACCTCAGGTGTCCTACCAAAAGAAGAATTCCAAAGCAAAGCCGTGGGGAAGACTGAAGGGACAACCTGAACTATGGTTAAAAATTGGGGCCTATGGGCATGGCAAGCCCAATATGCTATCTCTTCATCCAGCCACTGAGTGGCCTTACTTGAGGACTGGGCTCAGCCTGAGGGTCACAATGTGTGTTTGTGACCAATGTGGCCCGCGAGCATGGGCGGGGCCTCATGGTCCACACTGGTTTCAACTACACTGAACGTTGGACAACATGCCAACCACAAGGTTTCTTGCCATGGGGAAGGTGTTCTTATTTCTGCATCACCTTCAACCCTGGGCAGTGATTGGAGATAAGGTCTAGGTTCTGAAACCTGTAAACTGAGGTTGGGAAGAGATGACGACCTAAGGCCATGGCGGCTCGATGTGCTCAGTGTGCGGGCAGCTGTCTGGGAGGGGCCAGGGGGTCCAGGCTCAGGCTGTGTCAAAAAGGGCATTAGTGCCCTGGTAAGCCTATGTATTTGGGGTACAGCCAAGGTCGGTGCAGGTTGATCCTCATTTGGGGTTACTGGGTAGCCCCAGAGGACAATGTTTTTTTCTGGAGGGCCGACAGAGTGCTGCATTGTTGTTCTGGATTGCCAAACTGGAAAGCTTGTGGGCCAGTAGTCTGACGACAAAAGTCTGAGAACACAAGCTAGGCTTAGGTTTCTGGGTGAGGCCATGGAAGGCACATTCTACAGACCTGAATCGAGATCTCGTGCATCTGAAGTCAGGGCGAGGATCAGATGATCGCTCAGGTTGGAGTTTCTGTAGCTGATGGCCTCTTCATGAATGGGGGGTCATCACGAGGCCATGGGGGCTTTCCAACGATGGGAGTTGTGAGAAGCTCCAAACTGCAGAGAGTCTTCTGCAGGACAATTGAGACCTGTTGTTTGGCTCCAAGCCAATGATTCTGAGCAGGGTTCTAAGGAGGGATGGCTGGGTAGCCCACCTCGCATTCCAATTGTCTCCTCGCAACAAGACAGGTTAGATCTCCTGGATCTGTTGGGAGCAACCGAGGATGCTGAGTTGAAATGGACACCCCAGGGATGGGTCCTAACGTGCTTTTGTGTCTATGGAGACCTTGGAATGAAGCGGTGGCACTGGGGCCCTAAAGGTTTCTCCTAAACAGAGGCGTTGACACAGCTCCAACGTGCAAGTTTCCCATGTGTAGATGAGATGTTTTCTGATGGGTGAGTCACGAAACAGCTATATGCTGCTTTTGAAATCCAGGCCTCTGAGGAGAGATGCCTGGAAACCAAAGCAATGGATCTGATTAGTGCCTAGGGGCCTGTTCTTTTCTTTTTACCTCTGGGGACATCTGTCTATGGGTCTGAGTGCAGGTAGGTGCTCAGTTGGGCTCAGATTGCCCCTGTTTCCTGGGATGCCACCACTATTGAGATGGATCAGGGACTTTGGAGGTTTATCCTATTAGAAGGTTTGTTGCCATTGGAATGGGCACACACAATTCCCTTGGAGAGGGCAAGTACAGTCCTCAGGTTAGGCTCCAGGGGCCTGAGCCAGTAGGTTGTGTAGGACAGGGCTGTTTGGTCAGTTCTCTGAAAACGCAAACTCGGCTTATGTTTCGGGTCATAGGTATGGCAGGACTGATCTACAGACCATGAGGACAACTCTTCGGGATTTGAAAGAAGGGCGAGTGTGAGGCTCCTGCTCAAGTGTTTGTCTCTGGATATCGTGTCACTCATGGTCGTGGAATTTCTGTGTGACTTCATGGGAAATGGACGAGTCTTACTTTCTGGTTGTTTGGCCCCGTCAAAGAGTTTGGGGTCATTTTTGGGCTGGAAGAAGTCCGTTTTTTTTTTGTTGTTGTTGTTTTTTTTCTTTTTTAACCTCAGGTGTCACACCAAATGAGGGATTCCAGAGTAGAGCCCTGGGGAGGGGCGACTGGACAATCAGAAATCTGGTTAAACATTGGGACTTGGGACATGTCAAGCCCATTATGACATCTAATGGTCCAGCCACTGAGAGGACTTACTAGAGGACAGGACTCATGCTGAAAGTCACAATGTTTGTGTATGCCCTCGTCGCACTCAAGAATGGGCGGGGCCTCAGGGTGAATGCTGGTTTCTCCTACACTGAAAGTTGGACAACGTGCCAACCACAAGGGTTCTTGCCATGGGTAAAGAGGAGTTCTGATTTCTACATCACACTCACCCCTGGGCTGTGATTGGAGATAAGGTCTCGGTTCTGAAGCCTGAAAACTGAGGTAGGGAAGAGATGATGACCTAAGGCCATGGCGGGTTTTATGTGCTCAGTGTGCGGTCAGCTTTCTGGGTGTTGGTCAGGAGGTCCGGGCTCAGGTTGTGTTTGACAGTGCATTAGTGCCCAGGTTAGACTATAATTTGGGTAAAGTTGAGTGCTGCGTAGGTTTACCCTCATTTAAGGTGCCTGGGCAGCTAATGACGCAATAATTTTTTTTTTCTAGAGGGCAGGCAGAGTGCTGCATTTTGGGTCCGGAATTGCCAAACTTGAGGGCTTCGGAACCAGGAGTGTGAGGACGGAAGTCTGAGAAGACAAGCTAGACTTGGGTTTCAGGGCGAGGGCACGGCATGTACCCCCTGCAGATCTGAAAAATATCTCATGCATCTGAAGTCAGGGCAAGGATCAGACTTTGGCTCAGGTTGGAGATTCTGAGCATGACGGCCGCTTCTTGAAGGGAGCGGAATCTCGATTTCATTAAGGTTTTCCCACGTTGGGAGTTGTGGGATGCCCCCTTCAAGGATTCCTACTGCGGGACAATTAAGACCTCTTGGACAGCTCCAGGACATCCCATATGGAATGACTCCAGAGCACCGTTCGCGGATGGATGCCTGGGAAGCCCGCCTCGCATTCCAATTGTCTCCTAGCAACAAGACAGTTTAGATCTGATGGCTCTACAGGAGCAACCGGGGTGGCTGAGTTGAAATGGACTTTCCTGAGGATGGGTCCTAATGTGTTTTTGTGTCCATGAGGGCCTTGGAATGGGGCGGTGGCACCGGGACCCTGAAGTACTCTCCTAAGCTTTGGACATGGCTCCCATGCACAGGTTTCCTTGTGGAGACGAATGAGTTCTGATGGGTGCCTCAGGAAAACCCCTATGCTCGTATTGGAATCAGGCTTTTGAGGACACATGCCTGTAACCCAAAGCAATGGATCCTATTATGGCCTAGGGTCCTGTCTGGTTCAATCTTCTTCTCTGGAGACATCCATCTATGGTATGAGTGGAGGTCGATTATCAGCTGGTGTCAGACAGCCCTTGTTTGTTCTGGGCGACCTACACTATTGGTATGGCCTCAGGGACTTTGGAGGTTTCTCCTAATTTGTACGATTTTGGACCATGGAATAGGCAGAATTCCCATGGATTGGTAGGCACAGTCCTAATGTGTGGCTCCAGGGGCCCAGCCTGGAGGTTGTGTGGCCCAAGACTTTGAGGAAACAAGTCTGAAAACACAAACTCAGCTTAGTTTTTGGGACGTAGGTATGGCAGGCCCGATCTACAAACCATGAGAAGAACTCTTCAGGATATGAAGAAAGTGCTAGTCTGAGGCGCTTGCTCAGACTTTTGTCTCTGGATTTTGTATCAGCGATGGCCATGGAATGTCGGGGAGGCCTCATGGGCCATGGACGAATATTCCCCCTGAGGATTTGGCCTGATTCCCAATTGCTTTTCGTCAATCTGTGGGATGGAAGGACTCATTTCAGTTTTGTTACCTCAGGTGTCCTACCAAAAGAAGAATTCCAAAGCAAAGCCGTGGGGAAGACTGAAGGGACAACCTGAACTATGGTTAAAAATTGGGGCCTATGGGCATGGCAAGCCCAATATGCTATCTCTTCATCCAGCCACTGAGTGGCCTTACTTGAGGACTGGGCTCAGCCTGAGGGTCACAATGTGTGTTTGTGACCAATGTGGCCCGCGAGCATGGGCGGGGCCTCATGGTCCACACTGGTTTCAACTACACTGAACGTTGGACAACATGCCAACCACAAGGTTTCTTGCCATGGGGAAGGTGTTCTTATTTCTGCATCACCTTCAACCCTGGGCAGTGATTGGAGATAAGGTCTAGGTTCTGAAACCTGTAAACTGAGGTTGGGAAGAGATGACGACCTAAGGCCATGGCGGCTCGATGTGCTCAGTGTGCGGGCAGCTGTCTGGGAGGGGCCAGGGGGTCCAGGCTCAGGCTGTGTCAAAAAGGGCATTAGTGCCCTGGTCAGCCTATGTATTTGGGGTACAGCCAAGGTCGGTGCAGGTTGATCCTCATTTGGGGTTACTGGGTAGCCCCAGAGGACAATGTTTTTTTCTGGAGGGCCGACAGAGTGCTGCATTGTTGTTCTGGATTGCCAAACTGGAAAGCTTGTGGGCCAGTAGTCTGACGACAAAAGTCTGAGAACACAAGCAAGGTTTAGGTTTCTGGGTCAGGCCATGGCAGGCACAATCTACAGACCTGAATCGAGATCTCGTGCATCCGAAGTCAGGGCGAGGATCAGACGATCGCTCAGGTTGGAGATTCTGTCCCTATTGGGCCCTTCATCAATGTGGGGGGTGCATCACGAGGCCACGGGGGTTTTCCCACGATGGGAGTTGTGAGAAGCTCCAAACTGCAGAGAGTCTTCTGCAGGACAATTGAGACCTGTTGTTTGGCTCCAGGCCAATGATTCTGAGCAGGGTTCTAAGGATGGACGGCTGGGTAGCCCTCCTCGCATTCCAATTGTCTCCTAGCAACAAGACAGGTTAGATCTCCTGGATCTGTGGGGAGCAACCGAGGACGCTGAGTTGAAATGGACACCCCTGGGGATGGGTCCTAACGTGCTTTTGTGTCTATGGAGACCTTGGAATTAAGCGGTGGCCTTGGGGCCCTGAAGGGTTCTCCTAAATAGAGGCTTTGACACAGCTCCAACGTGCAAGTTTCCCATGTGTAGATGAGATGTTTTCTGATGGGTGAGTCAAGAAACAGCTAGATTCTGCTTTGGGAAATCCAGGCCTCTGAGGAGAGATGCCTGGAAACCAAAGCAATGGATCTGATTAGTGCCTAGGGGCCTGTTCTTTCCTTTTTACCTATGGGGACATCTGCTATGGGTCTGAGTGGAGGTAGGTGCTCAGTTGGGCTCAGATTGCCCATGTTTTTCCCGGGAAGCCACCATTATTGAGATGGATCAGGGACTTTGGAGGTTTATTCTATTAGAAGGGTTGTGGCCATTGGAATGGGCACACACAATTCCCTTGGAGAGGGCCAGTATTGTCCTCAGGTTTGGCTCCAGGGGCCTGAGCCTGTAGGTTGTGTAGGCCAGGGCTGTTTGGACAGTTGTCTGAAAACACAAACTCGGCTTATGTTTCAGGTCATAGGTATGGCAGGACTGATCTACAGAAGATGAGGAGAACTCTTCGGGATTTGAAAGAAGGGCGAGTGTGAGGCTCCTGTTCAAGTTTTTGTCTCTGGATATCGTGTCACTCATGGTCGTGGAATTTCTGGGTGACTTCATGGGAAATGGACGAGTCTTACTCTCAGGTGTTTTGGCCCCGTCCAAAGAGTTTGGTGTCATTCTGTGGGCTGGAAGAAGTCCTTTTTTTTTGTTGTTGTTGTTGTTGTTTTCTTTTTTAACTTCAGGTTTCCCACCAAATGAGGGATTCCAGAGTATGTATGCCCTCATCGCACTCAAGAATGGGCGCGGCCTCAGAGTGAATGCTGGTTTCTCCTACAGTGAATGTTGGACAACGTGCCAACCACAAGGGTTCCTGCCATGGGTAAGGAGGATTTCTGATTTCTGCATCACACTCACACCTGGGCAGTGACTGGAGATAAGGTCTCGGTTCTGAAGCCTGAAAACTGAGGTAGGGAAGAGATGATGACCTAAGGCCATGGCGGGTTTTATGTGCTCAGTGTGCGGTCAGCTTTCTGGGTGTTGGTCAGGAGGTCCGGGCTCAGGTTGTGTTCGACAGTGCATTAGTGCCCAGGTTAGACTATATAATTTGGGTGAAGTCGAGTGCTGTGTAGGATTACCCTCATTTAAGGTGCCTGGGCAGCTCATGAGGCAATAATTTTTTTTCTAGAGGGCAGGCAGAGTGCTGCATTGTGAGTCCGGAATTGCCAAACTTGAGGGCTTCGGGGCCAGGAGTGTGAGGACGGAAGTCTGAGAAGACAAGCTAGACTTGTGTTACAGGGCGAGGGCACGGCAGGTATCCCCTGCAGATCTGAACCAATATCTCATGCATCTGAAGTAGGGCGAGGATCAGACGTTGGCTCTGGTTGGAGTTTCTGTGTATGACGGCCGCTTCATGAAGGGAGCGGAATCTCGAGGCCATTGAGTTTTTCCCACGTTGGGAGTTGTGGGATGCCCCCTAAAAGGATTCCTTCTGCGGGACAATTGAGACCTGTTGGACAGCTCCAGGACATCCCATATGGAATGACTCCAGAGCACCGTTTGCGGATGGATGCCTGGGAAGCCCGCCTCGCATTCCAATTGTCTCCTAGCAACAAGACAGTTTAGATCTGATGGCTCTACGGGAGCAACCGGGGCGGCTGAGTTTAAATGGACTTTCGTGAGGATGGGTCCTAATGTGTTTTTGTGTCCATGAGGGCCTTGGAATGGGGCAGTGGCACCGGGACCCTGAAGTACTCTCCTAAGCTTTGGACATGGCTCCCATGCACAGGTTTCCTTGTGGAGACGAGATGAGTTCTGATGGGTGCCTCAGGAAAACCCCTATGCTCGTATTGGAATCAGGCTTTTGAGGACACATGCCTGTAACCCAAAGCAATGGATCCTATTATGGCCTAGGGTCCTGTCTGGTTCAATCTTCTTCTCTGGGGACATCCATCTATGGTATGAGTGGAGGTCGATTATCAGCTGGTGTCAGACAGCCCTTGTTTTTTCTGGGCGACCTACACTATTGGGTTGGCCTCAGGGATTTTGGAGGTTTCTCCTAATTAGTACGATTTTGGACCATGGAATGGGCAGAATTCCCATGGATTGGTAGGCACAGTCCGAATGTGTGGCTCCAGGGGCCCCGGCTGGAGGGTGTGTGGCCCAAGACTTTGAGGACAGAATTCTGAAAACACAAACTCAGCTTAGGTTTGGGGACGTAGGTATGGCAGGCCCGATCGACAAACCATGAGAAGAACTCTTCAGGATATGAAGAAAGTGCGAGTATGAGGCGCTTGCTCAGGCTTTTGTCTCTGGATTTTGTATCAGCGATGGCCGTGGAATGTCGGGGAGGCCTCATGGGCCATGGACAAATCTTCCTCTCTGAGGATTTGGCCCGATTCGCAATTGCTTTTCGTCAATCTGTGGGATGGGAGGACTCATTTCAGTTTTATTACCTCAGGTGTCCCACCAAAAGAGGAATTCCAAAGCCATGCCGTGGGGAAGATGGAAGGGACACCCCGAACTATGGTTAAAAATTGGGGCCTAGGGGCATGGCAAGCCCAATATGCTATCTCTTCATCCAGCCACTTAGTGGCCTTACTTGAGGACTGGGCTCAGCCTGAGCGTCACAATGTGTGTTTGTGACCAATGTGGCCCGTGAGCATGGGCGGGGCCTCATGGGCCACATTGGTTTCAACTACACTGAACGTTGGACAACATGCCTACCACAAGGTTTCTTGCAATGGGGAAGGAGTTCTGATTTCTGCATCACCTTCAACCCTGGGCAGTGATTGGAGATAAGGTCTAGGTTCTGAAACCTGTAAACTGAGGTTGGGAAGAGATGACGACCTAAGGCCATGGCGGCTCGATGTCCTCAGTGTGCGGCCAGCTGTCTGGGAGGGTCCAGGGGGTCCAGGCTCAGGCTGTGTCAGAAAGGGCATTAGTGCCCTGGTCAGCCTATGTATTTGGGGTACAGCCAAGGTCGGTGCAGGTTGATCCTCATTTGGGGTTACTGGGTATCCCCAAAGGACAATATTTTTCTTCTGGTGGGCCGGCAGAGTGCTGCATTGTAGTTCTGGATTGCCAAACTGGAGGGCTTGTGGGCCAGTAGTCTGACGACAAAAGTCTGAGAACACAAGCTAGGCTTAGGTTTCTGGGTGAGGCCATGGCAGGCACAATCTACAGACCTGAATCGAGATCTCGTGCATCTGAAGTCAGGGCGAGGATCAGATGTTCGCTCAGGTTGGAGTTTCTGACCCTGATGGCCCCTTCATGAATGGGGGGGGGCATCACGAGGCCATGGGTGTTTTCCCACGATGGGAGTTGTGAGAAGCTCCAAACTGCAGAGAGTCTTCCGCAGAAAATTGAGACCAGTTGTTTGGCTCCAGGCCAATGATTCTGAGCAGGGTTCTAAGGATGGATGGATGGGTAGCCCAACTCGCATTCCTATTGTCTCCTCCCAACAGATCTCCTGGATCTGTGGGGAGCAACCGAGGACGCTGAATTGAAATGGACACCCCTGGGGATGGGTCCTAATGTGCTTTGTGTCTATGGAGACCTTGGTATGAAGCGGTGGCACTGGGGCCTCAGAGGGTTCTCCTAAACAGAGGCTTTGACCCAGCTCCAACGTGCAAGTTTCCCATGTGTAGATGAGATGTTTTCTGATGGGTGAGTCAAGAAACAGCTATATGCTGATTTTGAAATCCATGCCTCTGAGGAGAGATGCCTTGAAACTAAAGCAATGGATCTTATTAGTGCCTAGGGGCCTGTTCTTTCCTTTTTACCTCTGGGGACATCTGTCTATGGGTCTGAGTGCAGGTAGGTGCTCAGTTGGGCTCAGATTGCCCCTGTTTTTCCTGGGAAGCCACCACTATTGAGATGGATCAGGGACTTTGGAGGTTTATACTATTAGAAGGGTTGTGGCCATTGGAATGGGCACACACAATTCCCTTGGAGAGGGCAAGTACAGTCCTCAGGTTTGGCTCCAGGGGCCTGAGCCTGTAGGTTGTGTAGGCCAGGGCTGTTTGGACAGTTGTCTGAAAACACAAACTCGGCTTATGTTTCGGGTCATAGGTATGGCAGGACTGATCTACAGACCATGAGGACAACTCTTCGGGATTTGAAAGAAGGGCGAGTGTGAGGCTCCTGCTCAAGTGTTTGTCTCTGGATATCGTGTCACTCATGGTCGTGGAATTTCTGGGTGACTTCAAGGGAAATGGACGAGTCTTACACCCTGGTGGTTTGGCCCAGTCCAAATAGTTTGGGGTTATTCTGTGGCCTGAAGAAGTCCGTTTTTTGTTGTTGTTGTTGTTGTTGTTGTTGCTGTTGTTTTTTTCTTTTTTAACCTCATGTGTCCGACCGAATGAGGGATTCCAGAGTAGAGCCCTGGGGAGGGGCGACTGGACAATCAGAAATCTGGTTAAAAATTGGGGCCTAGGGACATGTCAAGCCCATTATGACATCTAATGGTCCAGCCACTGAGAGTACTTACTAGAGGACAGGACTCATGCTGAAGGTCACAATGCATGTGTATGCCTTCGTCGCACTCAAGAATGGGCGGGGCCTCAAAGTGAATGCTGGTTTCTCCTACACTGAAGGTTGGACAACGTGCCAACCACAAGGGTTCTTGCCATGGGTAAGGCTGAGTTCTGATTTCTGCATCACACTCATCGCTGGGCAGTGATTGGAGATAAGGTCTCGGTTCTGAAGCCTGAAAACTGAGATAGGGAAGAGATGATGACCTAAGGCCATGGCGGGTTTTATGTGCTCAGTGTGCGGTCAGCTTTCTGGGTGTTGGTCAGGAGGTCCGGGCTCAGGTTGTGTTCGACAGTGCATTAGTGCCCAGGTTAGACTATATAATTTGGGTAAAGTCGAGTGCTGTGTAGGTTTACCCTCATTTAAGGTGCCTGGGCAGCTCATGAGGCAATAATTTTTTTTCTAGAGGGCAGGCAGAGTGCTGCATTGTGGGTCCGGAATTGCCAAACTTGAGGGCTTCGGGGCCAGGAGTGTGAGGACGGACCTCTTAGAAGACAAGCTAGACTTGGGTTTCAGGGCAAGGGCTCGGCAGGTACCCTCTGCAGATCTGAACCAATAATTCATGCATCTGAAGTCAGGGCGAGGATCAGACGTTGGCTCAGGTTGGAGTTTCTGAGCATGACGGCTGCTTCATGAAGGGAGCGGGATCTCGAGGCCATTGAGGTTTTCCCACGTTGGGAGTTGTGGGATGCCCCCTTCAAGGATTCCTTCTGCGAGACAATTGAGACCTGTTGGACAGCTCCAGGACATCCCATATGGAATGACTCCAGAGCACCGTTCGCGGATGGATGCCTGGGAAGCCCGCCTCGCATTCCAATTATCTCCTAGCAACAAGACAGTTTAGATCTGATGGCTCTACGGGAGCAACCGGGGCGGCTGAGTTTAAATGGACTTTCGTGAGGATGGGTCCTAATGTGTTTTTGTGTCCATGAGGGCCTTGGAATGGGGCGGTGGCACCGGGACCCTGAAGTACTCTCCTAAGCTTTGGACATGGCTCCCATGCACAGGTTTCCTTCTGGAGGTGAGATGAGTTCTGATGGGTGCCTAAGGAAACACCTATGCTCGTATTGGAATCAGGCTTTTGAGGACACATGCCTGTAACCCAAAGCAATGGATCCTATTATGGCCTAGGTTCCTGTCTGGTTCAATCTTCTTCTCTGGGGACATCCATCTATGGTATGAGTGGAGGTCGATTATCAGCTAGCGTTAGACAGCCCTTGTTTGTTCCGGGCGACCTACACTATTGGGATGGCCTCAGGGACTTTGGAGGTTTCTCCTAATTTGTACGATTTTGGACCATGGAAAGGGCAGAATTCCCATGGATTGGTAGGCACAGTCCTAATGTGTGCCTCCAGGGGCCCAGCCTGGATGGTGTGGGGCCCAAGACTTTGAAGACAGAATTCTGAAAACACAAACTCAGCTTAGGTTTGGGGACGTAGGTATGGCAGGCCCGATCGACAAACCATGAGAAGAACTCTTCAGGATATGGAGAAAGTGCGAGTCTGAGGCGCTTGCTCAGGTTTTTGTCTCTGTATTTTGTATCAGCGATGGCCGTGGAATGTCGGGGAGGCCTCATGGGCCATGGACGAATCTTCCTCTCTGAGGATTTGGCCTGATTCCCAATTGCTTTTCGTCAATCTGTGGGATGGGAGGTCTCATTTCAGTTTTGTTACCTCAGGTGTCCCACCAAAGAGGAATAACAAAGCCAAGCCTTGGGGAAGACTGAAGGGACAACCCGAACTATGATTAAAAATTGGGGCCTACGGGCATGGCAAGCCCAATATGCTATCTCTTCATCCAGTCACTGAGTGGCCTTACTTGAGGACTGGGCTCAGCCTGAGCATCACAATGTGTGTTTGTGACCAATGTGGCCCATGAGCATGGGCGGGGCCTCATGGGCCACACTGGTTTCAACTACACTGAACGTTGGACAACATGCCAACCACAAGGTTTCTTGCCATGGGGAAGGAGTTCTGATTTCTGCATCACCTTCAACCCTGGGCAGTGATTGGAGATATGGCCTAGGTTCTGAAACCTTAAACCCGAGGTTGGGAAGAGATGACGACCTAAGGCCATGGCGGCTCGATGTGCTCAGTGTGCGGCCAGCTGTCTGGGAGGGGCCAGGGGGTCCAGGCTCAGGCTGTGTCAAAAAGGGCATTAGTGCCCTGGTCAGCCTATGTATTTGGGGTACAGCCAAGGTCGGTGCAGGTTGATCCTCATTTGGGGTTACTGGGTAGCCCCAGAGGACAATATTTTTCTTCTGGAGGGCCGGCAGAGTGCTGCATTGTAGTTCTGAATTGCCAAACTGGAGGGCTTGTGGGCCAGTAGTCTTACGACAAAAGTCTGAGAACACAAGCTAGGCTTAGGTTTCTGGGTGAGGCCATGGCAGGCACAATCTACAGACCTGAATCGAGATCTCGTGCATCTGAAGTCAGGGCGAGGATCAGATGATCGCTCAGGTTGGAGTTTCTGACCCTGATGGCCCCTTCATGAATGGGGGGGCATCACGAGGCCATGGGTGTTTTCCCAAGATGGGAGTTGTGAGAAGCTCCAAACTGCAGAGAGTCTTCTGCAGGACAATTGAGACCTGTTGTTTGGCTCCAGGCCAATGATTCTGAGCAGGGTTCTAAGGATGGATGGCTGGGTAGCCCACCTCGCATTCCAATTGTCTCCTCGCAACAAGACAGGTTAGATCTCCTGGATCTGTGGGGAGCAACCGAGGACGCTGAGTTGAAATGGACACCCCTGGGGATGGGTCCTAACGTGCTTTTGTGTCTATGGAGACCTTGGAATGAAGCGGTGGCACTGGGGCCCTAAATGGTTCTCCTAAACAGAGGCTTTGACACAGCTCCAACGTGCAAGTTTCCCATGTGTAGATGAGATGTTTTCTGATGGGTGAGTCAAGAAACAGCTATATGCTGCTTTTGAAATCAAGGCCTCTGAGGAGAGATGCCTGGAAACCAAACAATGGATCTGATTAGTGCCTAGGGGCCTGTTCTTTCCTTCATACCTCTGGGGACATCTGTCTATGGGTCTGAGTGCTGGTAGGTGCTCAGTTGGGCTCAGATTGCCCCTGTTTTTCCTGGGAAGCCACCACTATTGAGATGGATCAGGGACTTTGGAGGTTTATCCTATTAGAAGTGTTGTGGCCATTGGAATGGGCACACACAATTCCCTTGGAGAGGGCAAGTACAGTCCTCAGGTTTGGCTCCAGGGGCCTGAGCCTGTAGGTTGTGTAGGCCAGGGCTATTTGTACAGTTGTCAGAAAACACAAACTCGGCTTATGTTTCGGGTCATAGGTATGGCAGGACTGATCTACAGACCATGAGGAGAACTCTTCGGGATTTGAAAGAAGGGCTAGTATGAGGCTCCTGCTCAAGTTTTTGTCTCTGGATATCGTGTCACTCAGGGTCGTGGAATTTCTGGGTGACTTCATGGGAAATGGACTAGTCTTACTCTCTGGTGGTTTGGACCCGTCCAAAGAGTTTTGGGTCATTCTGTGGGCTGGAAGAAGTCCGTTTTTTTTTTTTTTTGTTGTTGTTGTTGTTTTCTTTTTTAACCTAAGGTGTCCCACCAAATGAGGGATTCCCTAGTAGAGCCCTGGGGAGGGGCGATAGGACAATCAGAAATCTGGTTAAAAATTGGGGCCTAGAAACATGTCAAGCCCATTATGACATCTAATGGTCCAGCAACTGAGAGGACTTACTAGAGGACAGGACTCAAGCTGAGGGTCACAATGCGTGTGTATGCCCTCGTCGCACTCAAGGATGGGCGGGGCCTCAGGGTGAATGCTGGTTTCTCCTACACTGAAGGTTGGACAACGTGCCAACCACAAGGTTCTTGCCATGGGTAAGGAGGAGTTATGATTTCTGCATCACACTCACCCCTGGGCAGTGATTGGAGATAAGGTCTCGGGTCTGAAGCCTGAAAACTGAGGTAGGGAAGAGATGATGACCTTAGGCCATGGCGGGTTTTATGTGCTCAGTGTTTGGTCAGCTTGCGGGTGTTGGTCAGGAGGTCTGGTCTCAGGTTGTGTTTGACAGTGCATTAGTGCCCAGGTTAGACTATATAATTTGGGTAAAGTCGAGTGCTGTGTAGGTTTACCCTCATTTAAGGTGCCTGGGCAGCTCATGAGGCAATAATTTTTTTTCTAGAGGGCAGGCAGAGTGCTGCATTGTGGGTCCGGAATTGCCAAACTTGAGGGCTTCGGGGCCAGGAGTGTGAGGACGGAAGTCTGAGAAGACAAGCTAGACTTGGGTTTCAGGGCGAGGGCACGGCAGGTACCCCCTGCAGATCTGAACCAATATCTCATGCATCTGATGTCAGGGCGAGGATCAGACGTTGGCTCAGTTTGGAGTTTCTGAGCATGATGGCCGCTTCATGAAGGGAGCGGGATCTCGAGGCCATTGAGGTTTTCCCACGTTGGGAGTTGTGGGATGCCCCCTTCAAGGATTCCTTCTGCGAGACAATTGAGACCTGTTGGACAGCTCCAGGACATACCATATGGAATGACTCCAGAGCACCGTTCGGGGATGGATGCCTGGGAAGCCCGCCTCGCATTCCAATTGTCTCCTAGCAACAAGACAGTTTAGATCTGATGGCTCTACAGGAGCAACCGGGGCGGCTGAGTTTAAATGGACTTTCGTGAGGATGGGTCCTAATATGTTTTTGTGTCCATGAGGGCCTTGGAATGGGGCGGTGGCACCGGGACCCTGAAGTACTCTCCTAAGCTTTGGACATGGCTCCCATGCACAGGTTTCCTTCTGGAGGTGAGATGAGTTCTGATGGGTGCCTAAGGAAACCCCTATGCTCGTATTGGAATCAGGCTTTTGAGGACACATGCCTGTAACCCAAAGCAATGGATCCTATTATGGCCTAGGTTCCTGTCTTGTTCAATCTTCTTCTCTGGGGACATCCATCTATGGTATGAGTGGAGGTCGATTATCAGCTGGTGTCAGACAGCCCTTGTTTGTTCCGGGCGACCTACACTATTGGGATGGCCTCAGGGACTTTGGAGGTTTCTCCTAATTTGTACGATTTTGGACCATGGAAAGGGCAGAATTCCCATGGATTGGTAGGCACAGTCCTAATGTGTGCCTCCAGGGGCCCAGCCTGGATGGTGTGGGGCCCAAGACTTTGAGGACAGAATTCTGAAAACACAAACTCAGCTTAGGTTTGGGGACGTAGGTATGGCAGGCCCGATCTACAAACCATGAGAAGAACTCTTCAGGATATGAAGAAAGTGCGAGTCTGAGGCGCTTGCTCAGGTTTTTGTCTCTGGATTTTGTATCAGCGATGGCCGTGGAATGTCGGGGAGGCCTCATGGGCCATGGACGAATCTTCCTCTCTGAGGATTTGGCCCGATTCCCAATTGCTTTTCGTCAATCTGTGGGATGGGAGGTCTCCTTTCAGGTTTGTTACCTCAGGTGTCCCACCAAAAGAGGAATAACAAAGCCAAGCCGTGGGGAAGACTGAAGGGACAACCCGAACTATGGTTAAAAATTGGGTGTTAGGGGCATGGCAAGCCCAATATGCTATCTCTTCATCCAGCCACTGAGTGGCCTTACTTGAGGACTGGGCTCAGCCTGAGCGTCACAATGTGTGTTTGTGACCAATGTGGCCCATGAGCATGGGCGGGGCCTCATGGGCCACACTGGTTTCAACTACACTGAACGTTGGACAACATGCCAACCACAAGGTTTCTTGCCATGGGGAAGGAGTTCTGATTTCTGCATCACCTTCAACCCTGGGCAGTGATTGGAGATATGGCCTAGGTTCTGAAACCTTAAACCCGAGGTTGGGAAGAGATGAAGAGATGAAGACCTAAGGCTCGATGTGCTCAGTGTGCGGCCAGCTGTCTGGGAGGGGCCAGGGGGTCCAGGCTCAGGCTGTGTCAGAAAGGGCATTAGTGCCCTGGTCAGCCTATGTATTTGGGGTACAGCCAAGGTCGGTGCAGGTTGATCCTCATTTGGGGTTACTGGGTAGCCCCAGAGGACAATGTTTTTCTTCTGGAGGGCCGGCAGAGTGCTGCATTGTAGTTCTGAATTGCCAAACTGGAGGGCTTGTGGGCCAGTAGTCTGACGACAAAAGTCTGAGAACACAAGCTAGGCTTAGGTTTCTGGGTGAGGCCATGGAAGGCACAATCTACAGACCTGAATCGAGATCTCGTGCATCTGAAGTCAGGGCGAGGATCAGATGATCGCTCAGGTTGGAGTTTCTGACCCTGATGGCCCCTTCATGAATGGGGGGGGGGCATCACGAGGCCATGGGTGTTTTCCCACGATGGGAGTTGTGAGAAGCTCCAAACTGCAGAGAGTCTTCTGCAGGACAATTGAGACCTGTTGTTTGGCTCCAGGCCAATGATTCTGAGCAGGGTTCTAAGGATGGATGGCTGGGTAGCCCACCTCGCATTCCAATTGTCTCCTCGCAACAAGACAGGTTAGATCTCCTGGATCTGTGGGGAGCAACCGAGGACGCTGAGTTGAAATGGACACCCCTGGGGATGGGTCCTAACGTACTTTTGTGTCTATGGAGACCTTGGAATGAAGCGGTGGCACTGGGGCCTCAGAGGGTTCTCCTAAACAGAGGCTTTGACACAGCTCCAACGTGCAAGTTTCCCATGTGTAGATGAGATGTTTTCTGATGGGTGAGTCAAGAAACAGCTATATGCTGCTTTTGAAATCCAGGCCTCTGAGGAGAGATGCCTGGAAACCAAAGCAATGGATCTGATTAGTGCCTAGGGGCCTGTTCTTTCCTTCATACCTCTGGGGACATCTGTCTATGGGTCTGAGTGCAGGTAGGTGCTCAGTTGGGCTCAGATTGCCCCTGTTTTTCCTGGGAAGCCACCACTATTGAGATTGATCAGGGACATTGGAGGTTTATCCTATTAGAAGTGTTGTGGCCATTGGAATGGGCACACACAATTCCCTTGGAGAGGGCAAGTACAGTCCTCAGGTTTGGCTCCAGGGGCCTGAGCCTGTAGGTTGTGTAGGCCAGGGCTATTTGTACAGTTGTCAGAAAACACAAACTCGGCTTATGTTTCGGGTCATAGGTATGGCAGGACTGATCTACAGACCATGAGGAGAACTCTTCGGGATTTGAAAGAAGGGCTAGTATGAGGCTCCTGCTCAAGTTTTTGTCTCTGGATATCGTGTCACTCATGGTCGTGGAATTTCTGGGTGACTTCATGGGAAATGGACTAGTCTTACTCTCTGGTGGTTTGGACCCGTCTAAAGAGTTTTGGGTCTTCCTGTGGGCTGGAAGAAGTCCGTTTTTTTTTTTTGTTGTTGTTGTTTTCTTTTTTAACCTAAGGTGTCCCACCAAATGAGGGATTCCCTAGTAGAGCCCTGGGGAGGGGCGACTGGACAATCAGAAATCTGGTTAAAAATTGGGGCCTAGAAACATGTCAAGCCCATTATGACATCTAATGGTCCAGCCACTGAGAGGACTTACTAGAGGACAGGACTCATGCTGAGGGTCACAATGCGTGTGTATGCCCTCGTCGCACTCAAGGATGGGCGGGGCCTTAGGTGAATGCTGGTTTCTCCTACACTGAAGGTTGGACAACGTGCCAACCACAAGGGTTCTTGCCATGGGTAAGGAGGAGTTATGATTTCTGCATCACACTCACCCCTGGGCAGTGATTGGAGATAAGGTCTCGGGTCTGAAGCCTGAAAACTGAGGTAGGGAAGAGATGATGACCTTAGGCCATGGCGGGTTTTATGTGCTCAGTGTTTGGTCAGCTTGCGGGTGTTGGTCAGGAGGTCTGGTCTCAGGTTCTGTTTGACAGTGCATTAGTGCCCAGGTTAGACTATATAATTTGGGTAAAGTCGAGTAATGTGTAGGTTTACCCTCATTTAAGGTGCCTGGGCAGCTCATGAGGCAATAATTTTTTTTCTAGAGGGCAGGCAGAGTGCTGCATTGTGGGTCCGGAATTGCCAAACTTGAGGGCTTCGGGGCCAGGAGTGTGAGGACGGAAGTCTGAGAAGACAAGCTAGACTTGTGTTTCAGGGCAAGGGCACGGCAGGTACCCCCTGCAGATCTGAACCAATATCTCATGCATCTGATGTCAGGGCGAGGATCAGACGTTGGCTCAGGTTGGAGTTTCTGAGCATGATGGCCGCTTCATGAAGGGAGCGGAATCTCGAGGCCATTGAGGTTTTCCCACGTTGGGAGTTGTGGGATGCCCCCTTCAAGGATTCCTTCTGCAGGACAATTTTGACCTGTTGGACAGCTCCAGGACATCCCATATGGAATGACTCCAGAGCACCGTTCGCGGATGGATGCCTGGGAAGCCCGCCTCGCATTCCAATTGTCTCCTAGCAACAAGACAGTTTAGATGATGGCTCTGCGGGAGCAACCAGGGTGGCTGAGTTGAAATGGACTTTCCAGAGGATGGGTCCTAATGTGTTTTTGTGTCCATGAGGGCCTTGGAATGGGGCGGTGGCACCGGGACCCTGAAGTACTCTCCTAAGCTTTGGACATGGCTCCCATGCACAGGTTTCCTTGTGGAGACGAGATGAGTTCTGATGGGTGCTTCAGGAAAACCCCTATGCTCGTATTGGAATCAGGCTTTTGAGGACACATGCCTGTAACCCAAAGCAATGGATCCTATTATGGCCTAGGGTCCTGTCTGGTTCAATCTTCTTCTCTGGGGACATCCATCTATGGTATGAGTGGAGGTCGATTATCAGCTGGTGTCAGACAGCCCTTGTTTGTTCCGGGCGACCTACACTATTGGGATGGCCTCAGGGACTTTGGAGGTTTCTCCTAATTTGTACGATTTTGGACCATGGAATGGGCAGAATTCCCATGGATTGGTAGGCACAGTCCTAATGTGTGGCTCCAGGGGCCCAGGCTGGAGGGTGTGTGGCCCCAGACTTTGAGGACAGAAGTCTGAAAACACAAACTCAGCTTAGGTTTGGGGACGTAGGTATTGCAGGCCCGATCTACAAACCATGAGAAGAACTCTTCCGGATATGAAGAAAGTGCGAGTCTGAGGCGCTTGCTCAGGCTTTTGTCTCTAGATTTTGTATCAGCGATGGCCGTGGAATGTCGGGGAGACCTCATGGGCCATGGACGAATCTTCCTCTCTGAGGATTTGGCCCGATTCCCAATTGCTTTTCATCAATCTGTGGGATGGGAGGTCTCCTTTCAGTTTTGTTACCTCAGGTGACACACCAAAAGAGGAATTCCAAAGCAAAGCTGAGGGGAAGACTGAAGGGACAACCCGAACTATGGTTAAAAATTGGGGCCTAGGGGCATGGCAAGCCCAATATGCTATCTCTACATCCAGCCACTGAGTGGCCTTACTTGAGGACTGTGCTCAGCCTGAGCGTCACAATGTGTTTGTGACCAATGTGGCCAGCGAGCATGGGCCGGGCCTCATGGGCCACACTGGATTCAACTACACTGAACGTTGGACAACATGCCAACCACAAGGTTTCTTGCCATGGGGAAGGAGTTCTGATTTCTGCATCACCTAAAACCCTGGGCAGTGATTGGAGATAAGGTCTAGGTTCTGAAACCTGAAAACCGAGGTTTGGAAGAGATGATGACCTAAGGCCATGGCGGCTCGATGTGCTCAGTGTGCGGCCAGCTGTCTGGGAGGGGCCAGGGGGTCCAGGCTCAGGCTGTGTCAGAAAGGGCATTAGTGCCCTGGTCAGCCTATGTATTTGGGGTACAGCCAAGGTCGGAGCAGGTTGATCCTCATTTGGGGTTACTGGTTAGCCCCAGAGGACAATGTTTTTCTTCTGCAGAGCCGGCAGAGTGCTGCATTGTAGTTCTGGATTGCCAAACTGGAGGGCTTGTGGGCCAGTAGTCTGACGACAAAAGTCTGAGAACACAAGCTAGGCTTAGGTTTCTGGGTGAGGCCATGGCACGCACAATCTACAGACCTGAATCGAGGTCTCGTGCATCTGAAGTCAGGGCGAATTTCAGACGATCGCTCAGAGTGGAGTTTCTGTCCCTGATGGCTCCTTCATGAATGGGCGGGGCATCACGAGGCCATGGGTGTTTTCCCAAGATGGGAGTTGTGAGAAGCTCCAAACTGCAGAGAGTCTTCTGCAGGACAATTGAGACCTGTTGTTTGGCTCCAGGCCAATGATTCTGAGCAGGGTTCTAAGGATGGATGGCTGGGTAGCCCACCTCGCATTCCAATTGTCTCCTCGCAACAAGACAGGTTAGATCTCCTGGATCTGTGGGGAGCAACCGAGGACGCTGAGTTGAAATGGACACCCCTGGGCATGGGTCCTAACGTGCTTTTGTGTCTATGGAGACCTTGAAATGAAGCGGTGGCACTGGGGCCCTAAACGGTTCTCCTAAACAGAGGCTTTGACACAGCTCCAACGTGCAAGTTTCCCATGTGTAGATGAGATGTTTTCTGATGGGTGAGTCAAGAAACAGCTATATGCTGCTTTTGAAATCCAGGCCTCTGAGGAGAGATGCCTGGAAACCAAAGCAATGGATCTGATTAGTGCCTAGGGACCTGTTATTTCCTTTTTACCTCTGGGGACATCTGTCTATGGGTCTGAGTGCAGGTAGGTGCTCAGTTGGGCTCAGATTGCCCCTGTTTTTCCTGGGAAGCCACCACTATTGAGATGGATCAGGGATATTGGAGGTTTATCCTATTAGAATGGTTGTGGTCATTGGAATGGGCACACACAATTCCCTTGGAGAGGGCAAGTACAGTCCTCAGGTTTGGCTCCAGGGGCCTGAGCCTGTAGGTTGTGTAGGCCAGGGCTGTTTGGACAGTTGTCTGAAAACACAAACTCGGCTTATGTTTCGGGTCATAGGTATGGCAGGACTGATTTACAGGCCATGAGGAGAACTCTTCGGGATTTGAAAGAAGGGCGAGTGTGAGGCTCCTGCTCAAGTTTTTTTCTCTGGATATCGTGTCACTCATGGTCGTGGAATTTCTGGGTGACTTCATGGGACATTGACGTGTCTTACTCTCTGGTGGTTTGGCCCCGTCCAAATAGTTTGGGGTCATTCTGTGGGCTGGAAGAAGTCCGTTTTTTTTGTTGTTTTTGTTATTGTTGTTGTTGCTGTTGTTTTTTTCTTTTTTAACCTCAGGTGTCCCACCGAATGAGGGATTCCAGAGTAGAGCCCTGGGGAGGGGCGACTGGACAATGAGAAATCTGGTTAAAAATTGGGGCCTAGGGACATGTCAAGCCCATTATGACATCTAATGGTCCAGCCACTGAGAGGACTTACTAGAGGACAGGACTCATGCTGAGGGTCACAATACGTGTGTATGCCCTAGTCGCACTCAAGAATGGGCGGGGCCTCAGGGTGAATGCTTGTTTCTCCTACAGTGAAGGTTGGACAACGTGCCAACCACAAGGGTTCTTGCCATGGGTAAGGCTGAGTTCTGATTTCTGCATCACACTCACCCCTGGGCAGTGATTGGAGATAATGTCTCAGTTCTGAAGCCTGAAAACTGAGATAGGGAAGAGATGATGACCTAAGGCCATGGCGGGTTTTATGTGCTCAGTGTGCGGTCAACTTTCTGGGTGTTGGTCAGGAGGTCCGGGCTCAGGATGTGTTCGACAGTGCATTAGTGCCCAGGTTAGACTATATAATTTGGGTAAAGTCGAGTGCTGTGTAGGTTTACCCTCATTTAAGGTGCCTGGGCAGCTCATGAGGCAATAATTTTTTTTCTAGAGGGCAGGCAGAGTGCTGCATTGTGGGTCCGGAATTGCCAAACTTGAGGGCTTCGGGGCCAGGAGTGTGAGGACGGACGTCTTAGAAGACAAGCTAAACTTGGGTTTCAGGGCAAGGGCACGGCAGGTACCCCCTGAAGATCTGAACCAATATCTCATGCATCTGAAGTCAAGGCGAGGATCAGACGTTGGCTCAGGTTGGAGTTTCTGAGCATGAAGTTTGCTTCATGAAGGGAGCGGGATCTCGAGGCCATTGAGGTTTTCCCACGTTGGGAGTTGTGGGATGCCCCCTTCAAGGATTCCTTCTGCGAGACAATTGAGACCTGTTGGACAGCTCCAGGACATCCCATATGGAATGACTCCAGAGCACCGTTCACGGATGGATGCCTGGGAAGCCCGCCTCGCATTCCAATTGTGTCCTAGCAACAAGACAGTTTAGATCTGATGGCTCTTCGGGAGCAACCGGGGTGGCTGAGTTGAAATGGACTTTCCAGAGGATGGGTCCTAATGTGTTTTTGTGTCCATGAGGGCCTTGGAATGGGGCGGTGGCACCGGGACCCTGAAGTATTCTCCTAAGCTTTGGACATGGCTCCCATGCACAGGTTTCCTTCTGGAGGTGAGATGAGTTCTAATGGGTGCCTAAGGAAAACCCTATGCTCGTATTGGAATCAGGCTTTTGAGGACACATGCCTGTAACCCAAAGCAATGGATCCTATTATGGCCTAGGTTCCTGTCTGGTTCAATCTTCTTCTCTGGGGACATCCATCTATGGTATGAGTGGAGGTCGATTATCAGCTAGCGTTAGACAGCCCTTGTTTGTTCCGGGCGACCTACACTATTGGGATGGCCTCAGGGACTTTGGAGGTTTCTCCTAATTTGTACGATTTTGGACCATGGAAAGGGCAGAATTCCCATGGATTGGTAGGCACAGTCCTAATGTGTGCCTCCAGGGAACCAGCCTGGATGGTGTGGGGCCCAAGACTTTGAGGACAGAATTCTGAAAACACAAACTCAGCTTAGGTTTGGGGACGTAGGTATGGCAGGCCCGATCTACAAACCATGAGAAGAACTCTTCAGGATATGAAGAAAGTGCGAGTCTGAGGCGCTTGCTCAGGTTTTTGTCTCTGGATTTTGTATCAGCGATGGCCGTGGTATGTCGGGGAGGCCTCATGGGCCATGGACGAATCTTCCTCTCTGAGGATTTGGCCCGATTCCCAATTGCTTTTCGTCAATCTGTGGGATGGGAGGTCTCCTTTCAGGTTTGTTACCTCAGGTGTCCCAACAAAAGAGGAATAACAAAGCCAAGCCTTGGGGAAGACTGAAGGGACAACCCGAACTATGGTTAAAAATTGGGTGTTAGGGGCATGGCAAGCCCAATATGCTATCTCTTCATCCAGTCACTGAGTGGCCTTACTTGAGGACTGGGCTCAGCCTGAGGGTCACAATGTGTGTTTGTGACCAATGTGGCCCATGAGCATGGGCGGGGCCTCATGGGCCACACTGGTTTCAACTACACTGAACGTTGGACAACATGCCAACCACAAGGTTTCTTGCCATGGGGAAGGAGTTCTGATTTCTGCATCACCTTCAACCCTGGGCAGTGATTGGAGATATGGCCTAGGTTCTGAAACCTTAAACCCGAGGTTGGGAAGAGATGACGACCTAAGGCCATGGCGGCTCGATGTGCTCAGTGTGCGGCCAGCTGTCTGGGAGGGGCCAGGGGGTCCAGGCTCAGGCTGTGTCAGAAAGGGCATTAGTGCCCTGGTCAACCTATGTATTTGGGGTACAGCCAAGGACGGTGAGGTTGATCCTCATTTGGGGTTACTGGGTACCCCAGAGGACAATGTTTTTTTCTGGAGGGCCGACAGAGTGCTGCATTGTTGTTCTGGATTGCCAAACTGGAGGGCTTGTGGGCCAGTAGTCTGACGACAAAAGTCTGAGAACACAAGCTAGGCTTAGGTTTCTGGGTGAGGCCATGGCAGGCACAATCTACAGACCTGAATCGAGATCTCGTGCATCTGAAGTCAGGGCGAGGATCAGATGATCGCTCAGGTTGGAGTTTCTGACCCTGATGGCCCCTTCATGAATGGGGCGGGCATCACGAGGCAATGGGTGTTTTCCCACGATGGGAGTTGTGAGAAGCTCCAAACTGCAGAGAGTCTTCTGCAGGACAATTGAGACCTGTTGTTTGGCTCCAGGCCAATGATTCTGAGCAGGGTTCTAAGGATGGATGGCTGGGTAGCCCACCTCGCATTCCAATTGTCTCCTCGCAACAAGACAGGTTAGATCTCCTGGATCTGTGGGGAGCAACCGAGGACGCTGAGTTGAAATGGACACCCCTGGGGATGGGTCCTAACGTGCTTTTGTGTCTATGGAGACCTTGGAATGAAACGGTGGCACTGGGGCCCTAAATGGTTCTCCTAAACAGAGGCTTTGACACAGCTCCAACGTGCAAGTTTCCCATGTGTAGATGAGATGTTTTCTGATGGGTGAGTCAAGAAACAGCTATATGCTGCTTTTGAAATCCAGGCCTCTGAGGAGAGATGCCTGGAAACCAAAGCAATGGATCTGATTAGTGCCTAGGGGCCTGTTCTTTCCTTCATACCTCTGGGGACATCTGTCTATGGGTCTGAGTGCAGGTAGGTGCTCAGTTGGGCTCAGATTGCCCCTGTTTTTCCTGGGAAGCCACCACTATTGAGATGGATCAGGGATATTGGAGGTTTATCCTATTAGAATGGTTGTGGCCATTGGAATGGGCACACAGAATTCCCTTGGAGAGGGCAAGTACAGTCCTCAGGTTTGGCTCCAGGGGCCTGAGCCTGTAGGTTGTGTAGGCCAGGGCTATTTGGACAGTTGTCAGCAATCACAAACTCGGCTTATGTTTCGGGTAATAGGTATGGCAGGACTGATGTACAGACCATGAGGAGAACTCTTCGGGATTTGAAAGAAGGGCGAGTGTGAGGCTCCTGCTCATGTTTTTGTCTCTGGATATCGTGTCACTCATGGTCGTGGAATTTCTGGGTGACTTCATGGGAAATGGACTAGTCTTACTCTCTGGTGGTTTGGACCCGTCCAAAGAGTTTTGGGTCATTCTGTGGGCTGGAAGAAATCCGTTTTGTTTTTTTTTATGTTTTCTTTTTTAACCTAAGGTGTCCCACCAAATGAGGGATTCCCTAGTAGAGCCCTGGGGAGGGTCGACTGGACAATCAGAAATCTGGTTAAAAATTGGGGCCTAGAAACATGTCAAGCCCATTATGACATCTAATGGTCCAGCAACTGAGAGTACTTACTAGAGGACAGGACTCATGCTGAGGGTCACAATGCGTGTGTATGCCCTCGTCGCACTCATGGATGGGCGGGGCCTTAGGTGAATGCTGGTTTCTCCTACACTGAAGGTTGGACAACGTGCCAACCACAAGGGTTCTTGCCATGGGTAAGGAGGAGTTATGATTTCTGCATCACACTCACCCCTGGGCAGTGATTGGAGATAAGGTCTCGGGTCTGAAGCCTGAAAACTGAGGTAGGGAAGAGATGATGACCTTAGGCCATGGCGGGTTTTATGTGCTCAGTGTTTGGTCAGCTTTCGGGTGTTGGTCAGGAGGTCTGGTCTCAGGTTGTGTTTGACAGTGCATTAGTGCCCAGGTTAGACTATATAATTTGGGTAAAGTCGAGTGCTGTGTAGGTTTACCCTCATTTAAGGTGCCTGGGCAGCTCATGAGGCAATAATTTTTTTTCTAGAGGGCAGGCAGAGTGCTGCATTGTGGGTCCGGAATTGCCAAACTTGAGGGCTTCGGGGCCAGGAGTGTGAGGACGGAAGTCTGAGAAGACAAGCTAGACTTGGGTTTCAGGGCGAGGGCACGGCAGGTACCCCCTGCAGATCTGAACCAATATCTCATGCATCTGAAGTCAGGGCGAGGATCAGACGTTGGCTCAGGTTGGAGTTTCTGAGCATGACGGCCGCTTCATGAAGGGAGCGGAATCTCGAGGCCATTGAGGTTTTCCCACGTTGGGAGTTGTGGGATGCCCCCTTCAAGGATTCCTTCTGCGGGACAATTGAGACCTGTTGGACAGCTCCAGGACATCCCATAAGGAATGACTCCAGAGCACCGTTCGCGGATGGATGCCTGGGAAGCCCGCCTCGCATTCCAATTGATTCCTAGCAACAAGACAGTTTAGATCTGATGGCTCTTCGGGAGCAACCGGGGTGGCTGAGTTGAAATGGACTTTCCTGAGGATGGGTCCTAATGTGTTTTTGTGTCCATGAGGGCCTTGGAATGGGGCGGTGGCACAGGGACCCTGAAGTACTCTCCTAAGCTTTGGACATGGCTCCCATGCACAGGTTTCCTTGTGGAGATGAGATGAGTTCTGATGGGTGCCTCAGGAAAAACCCTATGCTCGAATTGGAATCAGGCTTTTGAGGACACATGCCTGTAACCCAAAGCAATGGATCCTATTATGGCCTAGGGTCCTGTCTGGTACAATCTTCTTCTCTGGGGACATCCATCTATGGTATGAGTGGAGGTCGATTATCAGCTGGTGTCAGACAGCCCTTGTTTGTTCCGGGCGACCTACACTATTGGGATGGCCTCAGGGACTTTGGAGGTTTCTCCTAATTTGTACTATTTTGGACCATGGAATGGGCAGAATTCCCATGGATTGGTAGGCACAGTCCTAATGTGTGGCTCCAGGGGTTCAGGCTGGAGGGTGTGTGGCCCCAGACTTTGAGGACAGAAGTCTGAAAACACAAACTTAGCTTAGGTTTGGGGACGTAGGTATGGCAGGCCCGATCTACAAACCATGAGAAGAACTCTTTAGGATATGAAGCAAGTGCGAGTCTGAGGCGCTTGCTCAGGCTTTGTCTCTGGATTTTGTATCAGCAATGGCCGAGGAATGTCGCGGAGGCCTCATGGGACATGGACGAATCTTCATAATTGAGGATTTGGCCCGATTCCCAATTGCTTTTCGTCAATCTGTGGGATGGGAGGACTCATTTCAGTTTTGTTACCTCAGGTGTCCCACCAAAAGTAAAATTCCAAAGCCAAGCCGTGGGGAAGACTGAAGGGACAACCCGAACTATGGTTAAAAATTGGGGCCTAGGGTCATGGCAAGCCCAATATGCTCTCTCTTCATCCAGCCACTGAGTGGCCTTACTTGAGGACTGGGCTCAGCCTGAGGGTCACAATGTGTGTTTGTGACCAATGTGGCCCGCGAGCATGGGCGGGGCCTCATGGGCCACACTGGATTCAACTACACTGAACGTTGGACAACATGCCAACCACAAGGTTTCTTGCCATGGGGAAGGAGTTCTGATTTCTGCATCACCTTCAACCCAGGGCAGTGATTGGAGATAAGGTCTAGGTTCTGAAAACTGAAAACCGAGGTTGGGAAGAGATGATGACCTAAGGCCATGGCGGCTCGATGTGATCAGTGTGCGGCCAGCTGTCTGGGAGGAGCCAGGGGGTCCAGGCTCAGGCTGTGTCAGAAAGGGCATTAGTGCCCTGGTCAGCCTATGTATTTGGGGTACAGCCAAGGTCGGTGCAGGTTGATCCTCATTTGGGGTTACTGGTTAGCCCCAGAGGACAATGTTTTTCTTCTGCAGAGCCGGCAGAGTGCTGCATTGTAGTTCTGGATTGCCAAACTGGAGGGCTTGTGGGCCAGTAGTCTGACGACAAAAGTCTGAGAACACAAGCTAGGCTTAGGTTTCTGGGTGAGGCCATGGCACGCACAATCTACAGACCTGAATCGAGATCTCGTGCATCTGAAGTCAGGGCGAATACCAGACGATCGCTCAGGGTGGAGTTTCTGTCCCTGATGGCTCCTTCATGAATGGGGGGGGGCATCACGAGGCCATGGGTGTTTTCTCACGATGGGAGTTGTGAGAAGCTCCAAACTGCAGAGAGTCTTCTGCAGGACAATTGAGACCTGTTGTTTGGCTCCAGGCCAATGATTCTGAGCAGGGTTCTAAGGATAGATGGCTGGGTAGCCCACCTCACATTCCAATTGTCTCCTCGCAACAAGACAGGTTAGATCTCCTGGATCTGTGGGGAGCAACCGAGGACGCTGAGTTGAAATGGACACCCATGGGCATGGGTCCTAACGTGCTTTTGTGTCTATGGAGACCTTGAAATGCAGCGGTGGCACTGGGGCCCTAAACGGTTCTCCTAAACAAAGGCTTTGACACAGCTCCAACGTGCAAGTTTCCCATGTGTAGATGAGATGTTTTCTGATGGGTGAGTCAAGAAACAGCTATATGCTGCTTTTGAAATCCAGGCCTCTGAGGAGAGATGCCTGGAAACCAAAGCAATGGATCTCATTAGTGCCTAGGGGTCTGTTCTTTCCTTTTTACCTCTGGGGACATCTGTCTATGGGTCTGAGTGCAGGTAGGTGCTCAGTTGGGCTCAGATTGCCCCTGTTTTTCCTGGGAAGCCACCACTATTGAGATGGATCAGGGACATTGGAGGTTTATCCTATTAGAAGGGTTGTGGCCATTGGAATGGGCACACACAATTCCTTTGGAGAGGGCAAGTACAGTCCTCAGGTTTGGCTCCAGGGGCCTGAGCCTGTAGGTTGTGTAGGCCAGGGCTGTTTGGACAGTTGTCTGAAAACACAAACTCAGCTTATGTTTCGGGTCATAGGTATGGCAGGACTGATTTACAGGCCATGAGGAGAACTCTTTGGGATTTGAAAGAAGGGCGAGTGTGAGGCTCCTGCTCAAGTTTTTGTCTCTGGATATCGTGTCACTCATGGTCGTGGAATTTCTGGGTGACTTCATGGGAAATGGACGTGTCTTACTCTCTGGTGGTTTGGCCCCGTCCAAAGAGTTTGGGGTCATTCTGTGGGCTGGAAGAAGTTCGTTTTTTTTTTGTTGTTGTTGTTGTTTTTTTCTTTTTTAACCTCAGGTGTCCCACCAAATGAGGGATTCCAGAGTAGAGCCCTGGGGAGGGGCGACTGGACAATCAGAAATCTGGTTAAAAATTGGGGCCTAGGGACATGTCAAGCCCATTATGACATCTAATGGTCCAGCCACTGAGAGGACTTACTAGAGGACAGAACTCGTGCTGAGGGTCACAATGCGTGTGTATGCCCTCGTCGCACTCAAGAATGGGCGGGGCCTCAGGGTGAATGCTGGTTTCTCCTACACTGAACGTTGGACAACGTGCCAACCACAGGGTTCTTGCCATGGGTAAGGAGGAGTTCTGATTTCTGCATCACACTCACCCCTGGGCAGTGATTGGAGATAAGGTCTCGGTTCTGAAGCCTGAAAACTGAGGTAGGGAAGAGATGATGACCTAAGGCCATGGCGAGTTTTATGTGCTCAGTGTGTGGTCAGCTTTCTGGGTGTTGGTCAGGAGGTCCTGGCTCAGGTTGTGTTCGACAGTGCATTAGTGCCCAGGTTAGACTATATAATTTGGGTAAAGTCGAGTTCTGTGTAGGTTTACCCTCATTTAAGGTGCCTGGGCAGCTCATGAGGCAATAATTTTTTTTCTAGAGGGCAGGCAGAGTGCTGCATTGTGGGTCCGGAATTGCCAAACTTGAGGGCTTCGGGGCCAGGAGTGTGAGGACGGAAGTCTGAGAAGACAAGCTAGACTTGGGTTTCAGGGCGAGGGCACGGCAGGTACCCCCTGCAGATCTGAACCAATATCTCATGCATCTGATGTCAGGGCGAGGATCAGACGTTGGCTCAGTTTGGAGTTTCTGAGCATGACGGCCGCTTCATGAAGGGAGCGGAATCTCGAGGCCATTGAGGTTTTCCCACGTTGGGAGTTGTGGGATGCCCCCTTCAAGGATTCCTTCTGCGGGACAATTGAGACCTGTTGGACAGCTCCAGGACATCCCATATGGAATGACTCCAGAGCACCGTTCGCGGATGGATGCCTGGGAAGCCCGCCTCGCATTCCAATTGTCTCCTAGCAACAAGACAGTTTAGATTTGATGGCTCTTCGGGAGCAACCGGGGTGGCTGAGTTGAAATGGACTTTCCAGAGGATGGGTCCTAATGTGTTTTTGTGTCCATGAGGGCCTTGGAATGGGGCGGTGGCACCGGGACCCTGAAGTACTCTCCTAAGCTTTGGACATGGCTCCCATGCACAGGTTTCCTTGTGGAGACGAGATGAGTTCTGATGGGTGCCTCAGGAAAACCCCTATGCTCGTATTGGAATCAGGCTTTTGAGGACACATGCCTGTAAACCAAAGCAATGGATCCTATTATGGCCTAGGGTCCTGTCTGGTTCAATCTTCTTCTCTGGGGACATCCATCTATGGTATGAGTGGAGGTCGATTATCAGCTGGTGTCAGACAGCCCTTGTTTGTTCCAGGCGACCTACACTATTGGGATGGCCTCAGGGACTTTTGAGATTTCTCCTAATTTGTACGATTCTGGACCATGGAATGGGCAGAATTCCCATGGATTGGTAGGCACAGTCCTAATGTGTGGCTCCAGGGGTTCAGGCTGGAGGGTGTGTGGCCCCAGACTTTGAGGACAGTAGTCTGAAAACACAAACTCAGCTTAGGTTTGGGGACGTAGGTATGGCAGGTCCGATCGACAAACCATGCGAAGAACTCTTCAGGATATAAAGAAAGTGCGACTCTGAGGTGCTTACTCAGGCTTTTGTCTCGGGATTTTGTATCAGTGAAGGTCGTGGAATGACGGGGAGGCCTCATGGGCCATGGACGAATCATCCTCTCTGAGGATTTTGCCCGATTCGCAATTGCTTTTTGTCAATCTGTGGGATGGGAGGACTCATTTCAGTTTTGTTACCTCAGGTGTCCCACCAAAAGAGGAATTCCAAAGCCAAGCCGTGGGGAAGACTGAAGGGACAACCCGAACTATGGTTAAAAATTGGGGCCTAGGGGCATGGCAAGCCCAATATGCTATCTCTTCATCCAGCCACTGAGTGGCCTTACTTGAGGACTGGGCTCAGCCTGAGCGTTACAATGTGTGTTTGGGACCAATGTGGCCTGTGAGCATGGGCGGGGCCTCATGGGCCACACTGGTTTCAACTACACTGAACGTTGGACAACATGCCAACCACAAGGTTTCTTGCCATGGGGAAGGAGTTCTGATTTCTGCAACACCTTCAACCCTGAGCAGTGACTGGAGATAAGGTCTAGGTTCTGAAACCTGAAAACAGATGTTGGGAAGAAATGACGACCTAAGGCCATGGAGGCTCGATGTGCTCAGTGTGCGGCCAGCTGTCTGGGAGGTGCCAGGGGGTCCAGGCTCAGGCTGTGTCAGAAAGGGCATTAGTGCCCTGGTCAGCCTATGTATTTGGGGTACAGCCATGGTCGGAGCAAGTTGATCCTCATTTGGGGTTACTGGGTAGCCCCAGAAGACTATGTTTTTCTTCTGAAGAGCCGGCAGAGTGCTGCATTGTAGTTCTGGATTGCCAAACTGGAGGGCTTGTGGGCCAGTAGTCTGACGACAAAAGTCTGAGAACACAAGCTAGGCTTAGGTTTCTGGGTGAGGCCATGGCACGCACAATCTACAGACCTGAATCAAGATCTCGTGCATCTGAAGTCAGGGCGAGGATCAGACGATCGCTCAGGTTGGAGTTTCTGTCCCTGATGGCCCCTTCATGAATGGGCGGGGGCATCACGAGGCCATGGGGATTTTCCCACGATGGGAGTTCTGAGAAGCTCCAAACTGCAGAGAGTCTTCTGCAGGACAATTGAGACCTGTTGTTTGGCTCCAGGCCAATGATTCTGAGCAGGGTTCTAAGGATGGAAAGCTGGGTAGCCCACCTCGCATTCCAATTGTCTCCTAGCAACAAAACAGGTTAGATCATCTGGATCTGTGGGGAGCAACCGAGGACGCTGAGTTGAAATGGACACCCCTGGGGATGGGTCCTAATGTGCTTTTGTGTCTATGGAGACCTTGGAATGAAGCGGTGGCACTGGGGCCCTAACGGGTTCTCCTAAACAGAGGCTTTGACACAGCTCCAACGTGCAAGTTTCCCATGTGTAGATGAGATGTTTTCTGATGGGTGAGTCAAGAAACAGCTATATGCTGCTTTTGAAATCCAGGCCTCTGAGGAGAGATGCCTGGAAACCAAAGCAATGGATCTGATTAGTGCCTAGGGGCCTGTTCTTTCCTTTTTACCTCTGGGGACATCTGTCTATGGGTCTGAGTGCAGGTAGGTGCTCAGTTGGGCTCAGATTGCCCCTGTTTTTCCTGGGAAGCCACCACTATTGAGATGGATCAGGGACTTTGGAGGTTTATCCTATTAGAAGGGTTGTGGCCATTGGAATGGGCACACACAATTCCCTTGGAGAGGGCAAGTACAGTCCTCAGGTTTGGCTCCAGGGGCCTGAGCCTATACGTTGTGTAGGCCAGGGCTGTTTGGACAGTTGTCTCAAAACACAAACTCGGCTTATGTTTCGGGTCATAGGTATGGCAGGACTGATTTACAGACCATGAGGAGAACTCTTCGGGATTTGAAAGAAGGGCTAGTGTGAGGCTCCTGCTCAAGTTTTTGTCTCTGGATATCGTGTCACTCATGGTCGTGGAATTTCTGGGTGACTTCATGGGAAATGGACAAGTCTTACTCTCTGGTGGTTTGGCCCCGTCCAAAGATTTTGGGGTCATTCTGTGGGCTGGAAGAAGTCCGTTTTTTTTTTTTTGTTGTTGTTGTTTTCTTTTTTAACCTCAGGTGTCCCACCAAATGAGGGATTCCCTAGTAGAGTCCTGGGGAGGGGCGACTGGACAATCAGAAATCTGGTTAAAAATTGGGGCCTAGGGACATGTCAAGCCCATTATGACATCTAATGGTCCAGCCACTGGGAGGACTTACTAGAGGACAGGACTCATGCTGAGGGTCACAATGCGTGTGTATTCCCTCGTCCCACTCAAGAATGGGCGGGGCCTCAGGGTGAATGCTGGTTTCTCCTACACTGAACGTTGGACAACGTGCCAACCACAGGGTTCTTGCCATGGGTAAGGAGGAGTTCTGATTTATGCATCACAATCACCCCTGGGAAGTGATTGGAGATAAGGTCTCGGTTCTGAAGCCTGAAAACTGAGGTAGGGAAGAGATGATGACCTAAGGCCATGGCGGGTTTTATGTGCTCAGTGTGTGGTCAGCTTTCTGGGTGTTGGTCAGGAGGTCCGGGCTCAGGTTGTGTTCGACAGTGCATTAGTGCCCAGGTTAGAATATATAATTTGGGTAAAGTCGAGTGCTGTGTAGGTTTACCCTCATTTAAGGTGCCTGGGCAGCTCATGAGGCAATAATTTTTTTTCTAGAGGGCAGGCAGAGTGCTGCATTGTGGGTCCGGAATTGCCAACTTGAGGGCTTCGGGGCCAGGAGTGTGAGGACGGAAGTCTGAGAAGACAAGCTAGACTTGGGTTTCAGGGCGAGGGCACGGCAGGTACCCCCTGCAGATCTGAACCAGTATCTCATGCATCTGAAGTCAGGGCGAGGATCAGACGTTGGCTCAGGTTGGAGTTTCTGAGCATGACGGCCGCTTCATGAAGCAAGCGTTATCTCGAGGCCATTGAGGTTTTCCCACGTTGGGCGTTGTGGGATGCCCCCTTCATGGATTCCTTCTGCGGGACAATTGAGACCTGTTGGACAGCTCCAGGACATCCTATATGGAATGAATCCAGAGCACCGTTCGCGGATGGATGCCTGGGAAGCCCGCCTGCATTCCAATTGTCTCCTAGCAACAAGACAGTTCAGATCTGATGGCTCTGCCGGAGCAACCGGGGTGGCTGAGTTGAAATGGACTTTCCTGAGGATGGCTCCTAATGTGTTTTTGTGTCCATGAGGGCCTTGGAATGGGGCGGTGGCACCGGGACCCTGAAGTACTCTCCTAAGCTTTGGACATGGCTCCCATGCACAGGTTTCCTTGTGGAGACGAGATGAGTTCTGATGGGTGCCTCAGGAAAACCCCTATGCTCGTATTGGAATCAGGCTTTTGAGGACACATGCCTGTAAACCAAAGCAATGGATCCTATTATGGCCTAGGGTCCTGTCTGGTTCAATCTTCTTCTCTGGAGACATCCATCTATGGTATGAGTGGAGGTCGATTATCAGCTGGTGTCAGACAGCCCTTGTTTGCTTTGTGCGACCTACACTATTGGGATGGCCTGAGGGACTTTGGAGGTTTCTCCTAATTTGTACGATTTTGGACAATGGAATGGGCAGAATTCCCATGGATTGGTAGGCACAGTCCTAATGTGTGGCTCCAGAGGCCCAGGCTGGAGGGTGTGTGGCCCAAGACTTTGAGGACAGAAGTCTGAAAACACAAATTCAGCTTAGGTTTGGGGACGTAGGTATGGCAGGCCCGATCGACAAACCATGAGAAGAACTCTTCAGGATATGAAGAAAGTGCGAGTCTGAGGCGCTGCTCAGGCTTTTGTCTCTGGATTTTGTATCAGCGATGGCCGTGGAATGTTTTGGACGCCTCATGGACCATGGACGAATCTTTCTCACTGAGGATTTGGCCCGATTCCCAATTGCTTTTCGTCAATCTGTGGGATAGGAGGAGTCATTTCAGTTTTGTTACCTCAGGTGTCCCACCAAAAGAGGAATTCCAAAGCAAAGCCGTGGGGAAGACTGAAGGGACAACCCAAACTATGGTTAAAAATTGGGGCCTAGGGGCATGGCAAGCCCAATATGCTATCTCTTCATCCAATCACTGAGTGGCCTTACTTGAGGACTGGGCTCAGCCTGAGCGTCACAATGTGTGTTTGTGACCAATGTGGCCCATGAGCATGGGCGGGGCCTCATGGGCCACACTGGTTTCAACTACACTGAACGTTGGACAACATGCCAACCACAAGGTTTCTTGCCATGGGGAAGGAGTTCTGATTTCTGCATCACCTTCAACCCTGGGCAGTGATTGGAGATATGGCCTAGGTTCTGAAACCTTAAACCCGAGGTTGGGAAGAGATGACGACCTAAGGCCATGGCGGCTCGAATTGCTCAGTGTGCGGCCAGCTGTCTGGGAGGGGCCAGGGGGTCCAGGCTCAGGCTGTGTCAGAAAGGGCATTAGTGCCCTGGTCAGCCTATGTATTTGGGGTACAGCCAAGGTCAGTGCAGGTTGATCCTCATTTGGGATTAATGGGTAGCACCAGAGGACAATGTTTTTCTTCTGGAGGGCCGGCAAAGTGCTGCATTGTAGTTCTGGAGTCCAAACTGGAGGGCTTGTGGGCCAGTAGTCTGACGACAAAAGTCTGAGAACACAAGCTAGGCTTAGGTTTCTGGGTGAGGCCATGGCAGGCACAATCTACAGACCTGAATCGAGATCTCGTGCATCTGAAGTCAGGGCGAGGATCAGACGATCGCTCAGGTTGGAGTTTCTGTCCCTGATGGCGCCTTCATGAATGGGCGGGGGCATCACGAGGCCATGGGGGTTTTCCCACGATGGGAGTTGTGAGAAGCTCCAAACTGCAGAGAGTCTTCTGCAGGACAATTGAGACCTGTTGTTTGGCTCCAGGCCAATGATTCTGAGCAGGGTTCTAAGGATGGATGGCTGGGTAGCCCACCTCGCATTCCAATTGTCTCCTAGCAACAAGACAGGTTAGGTCTCCTGGATCTGTGGGGAGCAACCGAGGACGCTGAGATGAAATGGACACCCCTGGGGATGGGTCCTAACGTGCTTTTGTGTCTATGGAGACCTTGGAATGAAACGGTGGCACTGGGGCCCTAAAGGGTTCTCCTAAACAGAGGCTTTGACACAGCTCCAACGTGCAAGTTTCCCATGTGTAGATGAGATGTTTTCTGATGGGTGAGTCAAGAAACAGCTATATGCTGCTTTTGAAATCCAGGCCTCTGAGGAGAGATGCCTGGAAACCAAAGCAATGGATCTCATTAGTGCCTAGGGGTCTGTTCTTTCCTTTTTACCTCTGGGGACATCTGTCTATGGGTCTGAGTGAAGGTAGGTGCTCAGTTGGGCTCAGATTGCCCCTGTTTTTCCTGGGAAGCCACCACTATTGAGATGGATCAGGGACATTGGAGGTTTATCCTATTAGAAGGGTAGTGGCCATTGGAATGGGCACACACAATTCCCTTGGAGAGGGCAAGTACAGTCCACAGGTTTGGCTCCAGGGGCCTGAGCCTGTAGGTTGTGTAGGACAGGGCTGTTTGTACAGTTGTCTGTGAACACAAACTCGGCTTATGTTTCGGGTCATAGGTATGGCAGGACTGATCTACAGACCATGAGGAGAACTCTTCGGGATTTGAAAGAAGGGCGAGTGTGAGGCTCCTGCTCAAGTTTTTGTCTCTGGATATCGTGTCACTCATGGTCGTGGAATTTCTGGGTGACTTCATGGGAAATGGACGAGTCTTACTCTCTGGTTGTTTGGCCCCGTCCAAAGAGTTTGGGGTCATTCTGTGGGCTGGAAGAAGTCCGTTTTTTTTTTTTTCTTGTTTTTTTCTTTTTTATCCTCAGGTGTCCCAACAAATGAGGGATTCCAGAGTAGAGCCCTGTGGAGGGGCGACTGGACCATCAGAAATTTGGTTAAAAATTGGGGCCTAGGGACATGTCAAGCCCATTATGACATCTAATGGTCCAGCAACTGAGAGGACTTACTAGAGGACAGGACTAATGCTGAGGGTCACAATGCGTGTGTATGCCCTCGTCGCACTCAAGAATGGGCGGGGCCTCAGGGTGAATGCTGGTTTCTCCTACACTGAACGTTGGACAACGTGCCAACCACAGGGTTCTTGCCATGGGTAAGGAGGAGTTCTGATTTATGCATCACAATCACCCCTGGGAAGTGATTGGAGATAAGGTCTCGGTTCTGAAGCCTGAAAACTGAGGTAGGGAAGAGATGATGACCTAAGGCCATGGCGGGTTTTATGTGCTCAGTGTGCGGTCAGCTTTCTGGGTGTTGGTCAGGAGGTCCGGGCTCAGGTTGTGTTCGACAGTGCATTAGTGCCCAGGTTAGACTATATAATTTGGGTAAAGTCGAGTGCTGTGTAGGTTTACCCTCATTTAAGGTGCCTGGGCTGCTCATGAGGCAATAATTTTTTTTCTAGAGGGTAGGCAGAGTGCTGCATTGTGGGTCCGGAATTGCCAAACTTGAGGGCTTCGGGGCCAGGAGTGTGAGGACAGAAGTCTGAGAAGACAAGCTAGACTTGGGTTTCAGGGCGAGGGCACGGCAGGTACCCCCTGCAGATCTGAACCAGTATCTCATGCATCTGAAGTCAGGGCGAGGATCAGACTTTGGCTCAGGTTGGAGTTTCTGAGCATGACGGCCGCTTCATGAAGGGAGCGGAATCTCGAGGCCATTGAGGTTTTCCCACGTTGGGAGTTGTGGGATGCCCCCTTCATGGATTCCTTCTGCGGGATAATTGAGACCTGTTGGACAGCTCCAGGACATCCCATATGGAATGACTCCAGAGCACCGTTCGCGGTTGGATACCTGGGAAGCCCGCCTCGCATTCCAATTGTCTCCTAGCAACAAGACAGTTTAGATCTGATGGCTCTGCCGGAGCGACCGGGGTGGCTGAGTTGAAGTGGACTTTCCTGAGGATGGGTCCTAATGTGTTTTTGTGTCCATGAGGGCCTTGGAATGGGGCGGTGGCACCGGGACCCTGAAGTACTCTCCTAAGCTTTGGACATGGCTCCCATGCACAGGTTTCCTTGTGGAGACGAGATGAGTTCTGATGGGTGCCTCAGGAAAACCCCTATGCTCGTATTGGAATCAGGCTTTTGAGGACACATGCCTGTAACCCAAAGCAATGGATCCTATTATGGCCTAGGGTCCTGTCTGGTTCAATCTTATTCTCTGGAGACATCCATCTATGGTATGAGTGGAGGTCGATTATCAGCTGGTGTCAGACAGCCCTTGTTTGTTCCGGGCGACCTACACTATTGGGTTGGCCTCAGGGACTTTGGAGGTTTCTCCTAATTTGTACGATTTTGGACCATGGAATAGGCAGAATTTCCATGGATTGGTAGGCACAGTCCTAATGTGTGGCTCCAGGGGCCCACCCTGGAGGGTGAGTGGCCCAAGACTTTGAGGACAGAAGTCTGAAAACAGAAACTCAGCTTAGGATTGGGGACGTAGGTATGGCAGGCCCGATCTACAAACCATGAGAAGAACTCTTCAGGATATGAAGAAAGTGCGAGTCTGAGGCGCTTACTCAGGCTTTTGTGTCTGGATTTTGTATCAGCGATGGCCGTGGAATGTCGGGGAGGCCTCATGGCCATGGACGAATCTTCCTCTCTGAGGATTTGGCCCGATTCCCAATTGCTTTTCGTCAATCTGTGGGATGGGTGAACTCATTTCAGTTTTGTTACCTCAGGTGTCCCACCAAAAGAGGAATTCCAAAGGAAAGCCGTGGGGAAGACTGAAGGGACAACCCGAACTATAGTTAAAAATTGGGGCCTAGGGGCATGGCAAGCCCAATATGCTTTCTCTTCATCCAGCCACTGAGTGGCCTTACTTGAGGACTGGGCTCAGCCTGAGCGTCACAATGTGTGTTTGTGACCAATGTGGCCCGTGAGCATGGGCGGGGCCTCATGGGCCACACTGGTTTCAACTACACTGAACGTTGGACAACATGCCAACCACAAGGTTTCTTGCCATGGGGAAGGAGTTCTGATTTCTGCATCACCTTCAACCCTGGGCAGTGATTGGATATAAGGTCTAGATTCTGAGACCTGAAAACTGATGTTGGGAAGAGATGACGACCTAAGGCCATGGCGGCTCCATGTGCTCAAGTGTGCGTCCAGCTGTCTGGGAGGGGCCAGGGGGTCCAGGCTCAGGCTGTGTCAGAAAGGGCATTAGTGCCCTGGTCAGCCTATGTATTTGGGGTACAGCCTAGGTCGGTGCAGGTTGATCCTCATTTGGGATTACTGGGTAGCACCAGAGGACAATGTTTTTCTTCTGGAGGGCCGGCAGAGTGCTGCATTGTAGTTCTGGATTGCCAAACTGGAGGGCTTGTGGGCCAGTAGTCTGACTACAAAAGTCTGAGAACAGAAGCTAGGCTTAGGTTTCTGGGTGAGGCCATGGCAGGCACAATCTACAGACCTGAATCTAGATCTCGTGCATCTGAAGTCAGGGCGAGGATCAGACGATCGATCAGGTTGGAGTTTCTGTCCCTGATGGCCCCTTCATGAATGGGGGGGCATCACGAGGCCATGGGGGTTTTCCCACGATGGGAGTTGTGAGAAGCTCCAAACTGCAGAGAGTCTTATGCAGGACAATTGAGACCTGTTGTTTGGCTCCAGGCCAATGATTCTGAGCAGGGTTCTAAGGATGGATGGCTGGGTAGCCCACCTCGCATTCCAATTGTCTCCTAGCAACAAGACAGGTTAGATCTCCTGGATCTGTGGGAAGCAACCGAGGACGCGAGTTGAAATGGACACCCATGGGGATGGGTCCTAATGTGCTTTTGTGTCTCTGGAGACCTTGGAATGAAGCGGAGGCACTGGGGCCCTAAAGGGTTCTCCTAACAGAGGCTTTGACACAGCTCCAACGTGCAAGTTTCCCATTGTAGATGAGATGTTTTCTGTTGTGTGGGTCAAGAAACAGCTATATTCTGCTTTTGAAATCCAGGACTCTGAGGAGAGATGCCTGGAAACCAAAGCAATGGATCTGATTAGTGCCTAGGGGCCTGTTCTTTCCTTTTTACCTCTGGGGACATCTGTCTATGGGTCTGAGTGCTGGTAGGTGCTCAGTTGGGCTCAGATTGCCCCTGTTTTTCCTGGGAAGTCACCACTATTGAGATGGATCAGGGACTTTGGAGGTTTATCCTATTAGAAGGGTTGTGGCCATTGGAATGGGCACACACAATTCCCTTGGAGAGGGCAAGCACAGTCCTCAGGTTTGGCTCCAGGGGCCTGAGCCTGTAGGTTGTGTAGTCCTGGGCTGTTTGGACAGTTGTCTGAAAACACACACCCTCCAGGCTAGTCCCCCTGGAACCACACTTCAGGATTGTTCCTTCCCTCTCAAAGGGAATTCTTCATATTCCATTGGCCACAACCATATAAATCAGGAGAAATCTCCAATGTCCCTGGGACCATACCAATTTTGTAGGCCGCTTGGAACAAACAGGGGTGATCTGATACTAGCTGAGCAACTAGCTCCACACCAACTCGGAGACAGATGTCCCCAGAGAAGAACATTGAACAGGACAGGCCTTAGGCCCTAATCAGATCCATTGTTTTGGTTTCCAGGCATCTCTTCTCAGAGGCCTGGTTTCCAATACCAGCCTATGGGGTTTCCAGTGGCCCCTTCAGAGCAAGTATTGTCTGCACATTGGAAACTTGCTCGTGGAGCTATGTCAGAACCTCAGAGGCCTGGTTTTCAATACCACCATATGGGGGTTTCCTGAGTCATCAGTCAGAACAAATGTCTTCTCCACATGGGAAACGTGCTCTTTCAAGCTGTGTCAAAACCTCCGGCTAGGAAAATCCTTCAGGGCCCCGGTGCCACCACCTCATTCCAAGGTCTCCATGGACACACTCCCACATTAGGACCCATCTGCAGGAGAGTCTATTTCAACTCAGTGCCCTTGGGTGCTCCCCTAGAGCCAGCAGATCGAACCTATCTTGTCACTAGGAGACAATTGGAATGTGAGGCGGGCTGGCTAGGCATCCATCTGTAGAAAACTACTCTGAAGTAATTCCATATGGGACGTCCTGGAGCCATCCAACAGGTCACAGCTGTCCTGCAGAAGGAATCCTTGCACTTTGGAGCACCTCACAACTCCCATTATGGGAAAAGCTCTGTGGCCTCGTGGTGCACTGTCCCCTTCATGAAAGAGCCATCTTGGACAGAAACTCCAACCTGAGCCAACGTCTAATCCTCGCCCTGACTTCAGATGCACGAAATCTTGATTCAACTCTGCAGAGTGTGCCTGCCGAAACCCCGCCCCGAAGCAAAACCTAGCTATTGTTCTCAGACTTCGTCCTCACACTCCGAGCCCACCAGCCCTCCAGTTAGGGAATTCTGGAGAGACACAATGCAGCACTCTGACTGCCCTCCAGAAGAGAAACGTTGTCCTATGGGGCTAACCAGAAACACAAAATGAGGATCAACCTGCATGCCACTTGACTCTACCCCAATTATACAGTTTCGCTTCGGCGTTAATGCCCTGTCTTGCACAGCCTGAGGTCTGAATTCCCAACCGACACCCAGACAGCTGGCTGTACACTGAGCACATCAGACCCGCCATGCCTTTAGGTCATCATCTCTTCCCAACCTTGGTTTTCAGGCTTCAGAACCTAGACCTTATATATACTCACTACCCAGGGGTGAACGTGATGCAGAAATGAAACTCCTTCTTCCTCAAGGCAAGAAACCTTGTGGTTGGCATGTTTTCCAACGTTCAGTGTAGGAGAATCCAGTGTAGCCCATGAGTCCCCGCCCATGCTTGAGAACCGCAATGGGCACAAACACATTGGGACCCTCAGTGTGAGCCCTGTCCTCAAGTAAAGCCTCTCAGGGGCTGGACCAAGAACCCGCATTGCCATCCCTAGTCCCCCAATATTAATGAGAGGTTGAGAGGTCTAGTCACCCCTCTTCAGGTCTCTGCACTGGAACCCCTGAGGAAAAAAATATCGAAGGGTCTCCTCCATCCCCTGAATGAGCCCCAAAACTTGGGATCTGACCAAATCTTAAAAGAGAAAGAATCATCCATGGCCAAAGAGGCCATCCCGTCATTCCATGGCCACCATTGACACAAAATCTAGAGACAAAAGCCTGGAGATATGCCTCACACTTGCCCTTTGTTCATAGCCTGAAAAATTCTCCTCACGGACTATAGATCAGGCCTGTCATACCTACGTCCCCAAACCTAAGCTGAATTTGGGTTTTCAGATTTCTGTCCCCACTGTCCTGGCCCACACACCCTCCAGGCTGGGGCCCCTGGAGCCATGCCTCAGGACTGTGCCTGCCTTCTCCAAGCAAATTCTGCCCATTCCATTGGCCACAACCCTAAAGATTAGGAGAACACTCCAACGTCCCTGAGGCCATCCCAATAGTGTTGGCCACTCAGGGCAAACAGGGTGATCTGTCCCAAGATGAGCAACTACCTCAACTCAGACCCATAGACAGATAACCCCAGAGAAGAAGATTGAACCGGACAGGCACCTAGGACCTATGCAGATCCATTGCTTTTGATTCCTGGCATCTCTCCTCAGAGGCCTGTTTTCCAATACCAGCATATGTGTTTTTCTGGAGGTACCAGTCTGAACAAATCTCATTTCCACATGGGAAACATGCATTTTGGAGCTGTGTCACAACCTCCAGTTAAGGGAAACCTTCAGGTCCCAGCAGCCAACACCCCATTCCAAGGTCTCCATGGACACAAACCCACATTATGACCCATCAGCAGGCGAGTCCATTTCAACACATCCCCTTTGGTTGCTCCCCAAAAGAAGCAGATCGAACCTGCCTTGTCACTAGGAGACAATAGTAATGTGAGGCGGGCACTCCAGGAATCCATCCTTAGAGCCCTGCACTGCCGTGGTTCCGCATGGGACGTCCTGGAGCAATCTGACCGGTCTCGACTGTCCCGTAGAAGGAATCCTTGCCGATTGGAGCAACATACAATGCCAATCGTGGGAAAGTCTCCATAGCCCCATGATGCCCCCCACCATCATGAAGGGGCCATCCTGAACAGAAACTTCAACCTGAGCCTACGTCTGATCCTCGCCCTGACTTCAGATGCATGAGATTTAGATTTAGCTCTACAGAGTGTGCCTGCCATGATCTTGACCCAAAACCTAAGCCTAGCTTGTGTTCTCACACTTCCTTCCTCACAATTCTGGCCCACAAGCCCTCCAGTGTGAGAATTCCGTCGCCACAATGCAGCACTCTTCCTTCCCTCCAGAAGAAAAACGTTGCCCCTGGGGCTACCCAGAAACGCCAAATGAGGATCAACCTGCATGCCACTCAACTTTACTCCAATTATACAGTCTAAGCTTGGCACTAATGCCCTGTCTGACACAGCCTGAGCCTGGACCTCCTGGATGACACCCAGAAAGGTGGTGTCACACCTAAGGACTGTGCCAGTGCTCTCCAAGGGAACTCTGCCCGTTTCATTTGCCACACCCTTACAGATTAGGAGAAACCTCCAATTCCCAAGACCAGTCCAATAGTGTTGGCCTCCCCCAACAAACATGGGTGATCTGACACAAGCTGAGCAGTGACCTCCATTCTGAATCTTAGACAGAGACACTCAGAGGAGAATATTGAAAAGGACAGGCCCCTAGACCGTAATCAGATCCATTGCTTTGGATTCCAGGCATTGTTCCCCAGATGCTTGGTTTCCAATACCAGGTTGTGGGGGTTTCAGAACAAATCTCGTCTCTACATGGGAAACTTGCTCTTTGGAGCTGCATCAAAACCTCAGGTTAGGAGAATTCTTCAGGGCAACAGAGCCACTGCCCCATTCCAAGGGATCCATGGACACAAATCCACATCGACTGATCCTCATGAGATTCCATTTCAATTCAGCCCCCTCGGTTGTTCCCCCAGTGACAGCAGATCAAATCCTCCTTTTCACTAGGACACAATTGGAATGCAAGTTGGACTGCCCAGGCATCCATCATTAGAACTGTGCTTTGGAGCATTTCTTATGGGACGTCCTTGATCCATCCAAAAAGTCGTGACTGTCCCGCTGACGGAATCCTTGTGGTTTGGAGCATCACACACTCACAAAGTTGGAAATCTTCCATGGTTTCCTGATGCCCCCCCCCCACCCTCATGAAGGGGACATCATGTACAGAAACTCCAACCTAAGCCAACATCTGATCCTCGCCCTGACTTCAGATGCACGAGATCTCATTTCAGGTCTGTAGAGTGTGCCTGCCATGTCACCACTGCGAATTCAAAGCTGAACTTGTGTTCTCAGACTTCTGTCCTAAAACACCTGGCCCACAAGCCCTGAAGTTGGCAATTCTGGAGCCAGAATGCAGCACTCTGCCTGCCCTGCAGAAGAAAATCTTTGCCCTATGGGGCCAACCAGAAACCCCAAATGAGGACCAACCTTCACATCACTCGACTGTACCCCAATTATACAGTCTAGCCTGGGGACTAATGCCCTGCCTGACACAGCCTGAGCCCAGACCTCATGATGGACACAGACATCTGGCCGAACACTAAGTGCATTGGACCCACCATGGCCTTAGGTTGTCATCTCTTACCAACCTCGGTTTTCAGGCTTCAGAATCTAGACCTTATCTCTACTCACTGCCATGCCGTGTACGTGATGCAGAAATCAGAACTCCTCCTTCCCCGTGACCAGAAACCCTGTGGTTGGCATGTTGTCCAACGTGCAGTGTAGGAGAAACCAGCATGGCCCATGAGGCCCCAGACATGCTTGAGGGCTGCGATGGGCACAAACACACATTAGGATCCTAAGCATGATCCCTGGCCTCAAGTAAAGCCTCTCCGGGGATGGACCAAGAGCCCACATATGGAGATTACCATGCCCCTACTCCCCAGGCCTTAACCAGTGCTTGAGAAGTCTAGTCACCCCTACTCAGATCTCTTCTCTAGAATCCCTCCTTGGTGGGACACATGAGGTTAAAAAAAAAATAGAGAAAGGACTCCTACCGTCCAAAGAATGACCGCAAACACTTGGAATTGGGCCAAATTCACAGAGAGAAATACTCGTCCATGGCTGATGAGGCCATCCTGACATTCCACGGCCACCATTGACACAAAATCCGGAGACAAAAGCCTGAACAAAGCGCCCTTTGTTCAAAGCCTGAAAAATTCTCACGGTCTGTAGATCGGGCCTGCCATACCTATGTCCCCAAACCTAAGCCAAGTTTGTGTTTTCAGACTTCTGTCTCCATTGTCCTGGCCCACACACCCTCAAGGCTTGGCCCCATGGAGCCACACCTCAGGACTGTGCCTGCCCTCTCCATGGGAATTCTGCTCATTCCTTTGGCACAACCTGACAGATTAGGAGCAACATCCGAAGTCCCCGAGGCCACCCCAATATTGTAGGATGTCCGGGACAAACAGGGACCATCTGCCACAAGCTGAGCCACTACCTCCAATCAGACCTGTAGATAGATATCCATAGAAAAGAAGATTGAACAGGACAGGCACCTAGGCCCTAAATGGATCCATTGCTTTTGTTTTCACGTATCTCTCCTCAGAGGCCTGGATTCCAATACCAGCACATGGGGGTTTCTGGAGCTACCAATCAGAACAAATCGCATGCCACATGGGAATCATGCTATATGGAACTGTGTCAAAACCTCCAGTTAGGAGAAAATTTCACGTCAGTGGAGCCACCGCCCCATTCCAATGTCTCAATGGACACAATCCCACATTATGACCCATCCTCAGGAGAGTCCATTTCAACTCAAACCTGGCGGTTGCTCACCCAGTGCCAGCAGATCAAACCTGCTTTGTCACTAGGAGACAATTGGAATGCGAGTTCGTTGCCCAGGTATCCGTTGTTAGAACTCTGCTCTGGAGAAATTCCTAATGGGGTGTCCTTGATCCATTCAACAGGTCTCAACTGTCCTGCAGAAGGAATCCTTGTGGTTTGCAGCATCACACACTCGCACCGTGGGAAAACCTCCATGGCCTCGTGATGCCTCCACCTTCAGGTAGAGGACATCATGGACAGAAACTCCCGTCTGATCCTCGCCCTGACTTCAGATGCATGAGATCTCAATTCAGCTCTGCAGAGTGTGCCTGCCTTGCCCTCGCCCAAAACCTAAGCCAGCTCACGTTCTCAGACTTCCGTCCTCACACTCCTGGCCCACAAGCCTTCCACTTTGGGAATTCTGGAGACAAAATGCAGCACACTGCCTGCCCTCCAGAAGAGAGACTTGCCCTAGGGGTCTACCCAGAAACATCAAATGAGGATCAACCTGCAATTCTCTAGACTGTACCCCAATTATACAGTCTAGCCTGGGCACTAATGCCCTGTCTGACACAGCCTGACCCCAGACCTCGTGACCGACACCCAGACACCTGGCCTCACACTGAACACAACGAACATGCCATGGCCTTAGGTCATCATCTCTTCCCAACCTTGTTCTTCAGGCTTCAGAACCTAGACATTATCTCCACTCACAACTAAGTGATGTATGTGATGCAGAAATCAGAACTTCACCTTCCCCATGACCAGAAACCTTGTGGTTGGCATGTTGTCCAACGTTCAGTATATGAGAACCCAGCATGGCCCATGAGGCCTCAGACATGCTTGAGGGCTGCGATGGGCACAAACACACATTAGGACCCTAAGCATGAACCCTGGCCTCAAGTAAAGCCTCTCCGGGGCTGGACCAAGAGCCTGCATATGGGACTTGCCATGCCCCTACTCCCCCAATCCTAGCCAGAGCTTGAGAAGTCTAGTCAACCTTATTCAGAGCTCTTTCCTGGAATCCCTCTTTGGTGTGACACATAAGGTAAAAAAAAAAAAAAAAAAAAAAAAACCAAGATAAAGAAAAAAAAAAAAGTAAGGACTCCTACCATCCAAAGAATGACCCCAAACACTTGGAATCTGGCCAAATCCACAGAGAGAAATACTCGTCCATGGTCGATGAGGCCAGCCTACATTCCATGGCCACCATTGACACAAAATCCGGAGACAAAAACCTGAAAAAGCGCCACACACTTGCCCTTTGTTCAGAGCCCCCAAAATTCTCAAGGTCTGTAGATCGGGCCTGCCATACCTATGTCCCCAAACCTAAGCCGAGTTTGTGTTTTCAGACTTCTGTCTCCATTGTCCTCACCCACACATTCTAAAGGCTGGGCCCCATGGAGCCACACCTCAGGACTGTGCCTGCCCTCTCCAAGGGAATTCTGCTCATTCATTTGGCACAACCTGACAGATTAGGAGAATCATCCAAAATCTCTGAGGCCATCCCAATAGTGTAGGATGTCCTGGACATACAGGGACCCTCTGGCACAAGCTGAGCCACTACCTCCAATCAGAACCTTAGACAGATATCCATAGAAAAGAATATTGAACAAGACAGGCACCTAGGCCCTAATTGGATCCATTGCTTTTGTTTTCAGGCATCTCTCCTCAGAGGCCTGGATTCCAATACCAGCATAAGGGGGTTTCCAGAGCTACCTATCAGAAAAAATCTCGTCTCCACATGGGAATCTTGCTCTATGGAGCTGTGTCATAACCTCCAGTTAGGAGAAAACTTCAGGTCACTGGAGCCACTGCCCCATTTGAATATCTCCATGGACACAATCCCAAATTATGACCCATCCTCAGGAGAGTCCATTTCAACTAAACCCCCTCGGTTGCTACTCCAGAGCCAGCAGATTGAACCTGCCTTGTCGCTAGGAGACAATTGAAATGCGAGTTGGGCTCTTCAGGCATCCATCCTTAGAACCCTGCTCTTGCGTCGTTCCTTATGGGACATCCTTGAGCCATCCAACAGGTCTCGACTGTCCCACAGGAGTCCTTGTGCATGGACCACCTAACAACTCATATCATGGAAAGCTTCCAAGGTCACATGATGCCCCCAATCTTCATGAAGGCAGATCATGGAAAGAAACTCCAACCTGAGCCAACAGCTGATCTTCGCCTTGACTTCAGATGCACGAGATCTTGATTCAGCTCTTCAGAGTGTACCTGCTGTGCCCTCACCCCAAAACCTAAGCGTAGCTAGTGTTCTCCGACTTCCGTCCTCACTCTCCTGGACCACACGCCCTCTATTTTGGGATTTCCGATGACACAGTGCTGCACTCTGCCTGCCCTCTAGAAAAAAAATATTGCCCTATGGGTCTACCCAGAAACCTCAAATGAGGATAAACCTGCACGTCACTCAACTGTACACCAATTATATAGTCTAGCCTGTGCACTAATGCCCTGTCCGACAGAACCTGAGGCCTGAATTCCCAACCGACACCCAGACAGCTTGCAGTACACTGAGAACATCTGAACCGCCATGGCCTTAGGTCGCCATCTCTTTCCAACTTCGGTTTTCAGGCTACAGAATCCTAGACCTTATCTCTACTCACTTCCCATGGGTGAACGTGATGCAGAAATCAGAACTCCTCCTTCCCTCTCGCCAGAATCTTGTGGTTGGCATCTTGTCCAACGTTCAGTGGAGGACCCCTGTAGGGCCTACAGGGGTAGTAGTAGGGCCCCTGAGGGTAGTGTAGGGTCCCTGAGGCCCTGCCTATGCTTAAGAGCTGCGGTGGGCTCAAACACACATTGGGACCCTCAGTTTGAGCCCTGTCCTCAAGTAAAGCCTCTCAGTGGCTGGACCATGAGCCCGCATATGGGGCCTGCCATGCCCCAAGTCACCCAATCTTAACCAGAGGTAGAGACATCTAGTCACCCCTACTCAGGGCTCTGCTCTGGAAACCCTCTTTGGTGGGACATTTGAGGTAAATAAACACAGTAAGGACTCCTCCCACTCACAGAATGACCCCAATCACTTGGGATGGCCCAATCCCAAGTGATTGGGGTCCAGAGAGAAAGACTCGTCCATGGCCCATGAGGCCAGCCCGACATTCCATGGCCACTATTGACACAAAATCCAGAGACATAAGCTTCAGCAAGCGTTCACACTCACCCTTAGGTCATAGCCCAAAAAATTCTCCTCATAGTCTGTAGATTGGGCCTGCCATACCTACGTCCCCAAACCTAAGCCGAGTTTGTATTTTCAGACTTCTATCCTGACATCCCTGTCCCACACACCCTCCAGACTGATGCCCCTGGAGCCACACCTCAGGACTGTGCCTGCCCTCTCCAAGGAAATTCTTCCCATTCCATTGGCCACAACCCTACAGATAAGGAGAAACCTCCAAAGTCCCAGAGGCCATTCCAATAGTGTAGGCCACCCAGGACAAAGAGGGGCGATCTCTCACAAACTGAGCAACGACGTCAACTCGCCCGTAGACAGATAACCCAAGAGAAGAAGATTAAACTGGACTGGCCCCTAGAATGTAATTTGTTCCATTGCTTTTTTTTTCTAAGCATCTCTCCTCAGAGGCCTGTTTTACAATACCAGCATATGGGGGATTCCAGAGATACCAATCAGAACAAATATTGTCTTCACATGGGAAACTTATCCTTTGGAGCACTGTAAAAGCCTCCAGTTAGGAGAAACCTTCAGGTAGCCGGAGCAACCGCCCTATTCCAAGGTCTCCATGGACACATACCCGCATTATGACCATTCGGCAGGAGAGTACATTTCAACTCAGCCCCGTCGATTACTCCCCCAGAGGCAGAATATCAAACCTGCCTTGTCGCTAGGAGACAACTGGAATGCAAAGCAGACTCTCTAGGCATCCATCCATGGAATCCTGCTCTGGCGCCGTTCCATATGGGATGTCCTGGAGCCTTCCAACAGGTCTTGACTGTCCCACATAAGGAATCCTTGCAGATTGGAGCATCTCACAACTCCTATCGTGGGAAAACCTACATGGCCTCATGAGAGGCTCCCCTTTATAAAGGGGCCATCATGGACAGAAACTCCAACCTGAGCCAACTTCTGATGCATTGCTTTGGTTTCTAGGTATCTCTCCTCAGAGGCCTGGTTTCCAATATCAGAATATGGGGGCTTCCTAAGGAAACAATCAGAACAGATCTCATCTCCACATGGGAAACTTGCTCTTTGGAGCTGTGTCAATACCTCAGGTTAGGAGGATCCTTCAGGGCGCTGGCACCATGGCCCAATCCCAAGGTCTCCAAGGACACAAACTTACATTATGATCCATTCTCAGGAGAGTCCATTTCAAATCAGCCCACTCTGCTGCTCACCCAGAGCCAGCAGATCAAACCTTCCTTGTCACTAGGAGACAGTTAGAATGGGAGGCGGGCTGCCCAGGCATCCATCCTTAGAACCCTGCTCTGGAGAACTTCTTTATGGGATGTCTTGAATCCAACCAACCTGTCTTGACTGTCTCGCAGAATGAATCCTTGTGGTTTGAAGCATCACACAATAACACTGTGAGAAAACCTCCATATCCTCATGATGACCCACACCTTCATAAATGGGCCATCATGGACAGAAACTCCATCCTAAGCCAAAGTCTGATCCTCGCCCTGAATTCAGAAGCATGAGATCTCTATTCAGCACTTGAGAGTGTGCCTGCTGGGCCCTCGCCTTGAAACCTAAGCCTATCTTGTGTTCTCAGACTTCCGTCCTCAGAATCCTGGCCACACCCCTCCAGTTTGGAAATTCTGGAGACACAATGCAGCACTCTGCCTGGTCTCCAGTAGAAAAATGTTGCCCTATAGGGCTAACCAGAAACGCCAAATGAGTAACAACCTGCATGCCACTCGACCATACCCCAATTATACAGTCTAGCCTGTGCACTAAAGCCCTGTCTGACACAGCCTGAGGGCAGACCTCCAGTCCAACACCAGGACAGCTGGCCGTACACTAGGCATATCATACCCACAATGGCTTTAGGCCATCATCTCTACCCAACCTCAATTTTCACCTTCAGAACCTAGACCTTATCTACACTCACTGCTCAGGAGTGAACGTGATGCAAGAATCAGAACTTCTCCTTCGCCATGGCAAGAAACCTTGTGGTTGGCATGTTGTCCAACGTTCATTGTAGGAGAAAGAAGCATGGACTATGAGGTCCCACCTATCCCTGAGGGCCACAATTTGCACAAACACATATTGTGACCCTCAGCGTGAGCCCTATCCTCATGTGAAGCCTCTTAGTGACTGGAACAACAGCCCACATATGGGGCTTGCCAAGCCCCTAGTCACCCAATCTCAACCAGAGTTCGAGATGTCTAGTCACCCGACTCAGGGCTCTGCTCTGGAATCCCTCTTTGGTGGGACACCTGAGGTAAAAAAAAAAAATACAGAAAGGACTTTTCCCATCCACAGAATGATCCCAACCCCTTGGGATCAGGCCAAATCACCAGAGAAAGAATTGTCCATGGCCCTTGAGGACACCCCGACATTCCACGGCCACCGTTGACACAAAATCCAGAGACAAAAGCCTGAGCAAGCGCCACATAGTCGCCCTTTGTTCATAGCCCGGAAAATTCTCACGTTCTGTAGATCGAGCCTTCATACATACATCCCCAAACCTAAGCTGAGTTTGTATTTTCAGACTTCTGTCCCCACAGGCCTGGCCCACACACCATCCAAGCTGGGGCCCCTGGAGCCACCCCTCAGGACTGTGGCTTCCCTCTCCAGGGGAATTCTGCCATTTCCATTGGCCACAACCTTATAGATTAGGAGAAACCTCCAAACTCCCCGAGGCCATCCGAATAGTGTTGGCTGCCCAGGACAAACAGGGATGATCTTTCACAAGTTAGGAAACTACCTCCACTCAGACCCAGAGACAGATATCCCCATAGAATAATATTGAACTGGACAGGCACTTAGGCCCTAATCAGATCCATTGCTTTTGTTTCCAGGCATCTCTCCTCAGAGGCCTGGTTTCCAATACCAGCATAGGGGGATTACTGAGGCACTCATCAGAAAAATCTCGTCTCCACATAGGAAATGTACTCTTTGGAGCTCTATAAAAACCTCTGTTTAGGAGAATCTTTCAGGGCCCCGGATCAAGCGCCCCATTCCAGGGTCTCCATGGACTTAAAACCACATTATGATCTATCCTCGGGAGCGTCCATGTCAACTCAACCCCCTTGGTTTCTCCCCCAGGGCCCGCAGATCAAACCTGCTTTGTCGCTAGGAGACAACTAGAATGGGAGGTGGGCTGCCTAGGCATCAATCCTTAGAACCCTACTCTGGAGTCATTCCATATGGGACATCCTAGATCCATCCAACAGGTCTCAAGTGTCCCACAGAAGGAATCTTTGCAGTCTGGAGCATCTCACAACTCCCATTGTGGGAAAATCTACATGGCCTCTTGAGACGCTCCACTTTATAAAGTGGCCATCATGGACAGAAACTCCAACCTGAGCAAACGTCTGATATTCGCCCTGACTTCAGGTGCATGAGATCATTATTCAGCTCTGCAGAGTGTGCCTTCTGTGCCCTCACCCCCAAAACTAAGCCTAGCTTGTGTTCTCAGACTACAGTCCTCACACCCCTGGCCCAAAATCCCTACAGTTTGGCAATACTGGGGCCACAATGCAGCACTCTGCCTGCCCTCCCAGAGAAAAAACGTTGCCTTATGGAACTACCTAGAGACCCGTATGAGGATCAATTGAACGCCACTCGACTGCACCCCAAATATTCAGTCTACCCTGTCTAATGCCTTGTCTGACACAGCATGAGCCCACACCTCCAGACCTACGCTCAACAGCTGGCCGCACACTGAGCTCATTGGACCCAACCGGTCCTTAGGTCTTCATCTCTTCCCAACCTCGGTTTTCAGGTTTCAGAACCTAGACCTAAACTCCAATCACTGTCCAGGGGTTAACGTGATGCAGAAGTCACAACTCTTCCTTCGCCATGGCCAGAAACCTTGTGGTTGGCATATTCTCCAACGTTCAGTGTCGGAGAATCCAGCGTGGCCCATGAGGCCCTTCCCATGCTTGAGGGCCTTGTTGGCACAAATAGGCATTGTGACCCTCAGCATGAGCCCTGTCCTCAAGGAAGGCCTCTCAGTGTCTGAATCAAGAGCCCACATATTGGACATGCCATGCCCCTAGGCCCCCAAACTAAAACATGGGTGGGGTTGCCCAGTTGTCCCTCCCGAGGACTCTGCTCTTGAATCCCTCCTTTATTGGGACACATGAGGTACAAAAAATAAAATAAAATAAAATAAAAAACAGAAAGGACTCCTCCCAAACCCACAGAACATACACAAACTCTTGGGATTGGGTCAAATCCTCAGAGAAGGAAAGCCGACCACAACCCATGAGGCAACACCAGCATTCCACCCACATTGTTGACACAAATCCAGAGACAAAATCTGAGCAATCACCTCAAACTCACACTTTTTCATATCCTGAAGTGTTATCACGGTCTGTAGATTGGGCGTGCCATAACTATGTCCGCAATCCTAAGCGGAGTTTGTGTTTTCAGATTTTTGCTCCACAGGCCTGGCCCACACACCCTCAAAGTTGGGCCCCTAGAGCCAAACTCAGAACTTTGCCTGCCCTCTCCAGGGGATTTCTGCCCATTCCATTGAACACAACCCTATAGATTAGGAGAAACTCCAAAGTCCCGAGGCCATTCCAATATTATAGGTCACCCAGGAAAACAGGGGCGATCTGACACAATCTGAGCAACTACCTCACCTCAGATACTTAGACACGTATCCCCAGCAAAGAGATTGAACCGGACAGGCACCTAGGCTCTAATCATATCCATAGCTTTTGTTTCCAGTCATCTCTCCTCAGAGGCCTGGTTTCCAATACCAGCATATGGGAGATTCCTTAGGCACTCATCAATTCACAATTCTCTTCTCTACATAGGAAACATACTCTTTAGAGCTCCATCAAAACCTCCGGTTATGAACATCCCTCAAGGACCCAGATCAAGACCCCATTCCAAGGTCTCCATGGACACAAATGCACATTATGACCCATCCTCAACTCACCCATTTCAACACACCCGATTCGGTTGCTCCACTAGATCAGGCAGATCGAACTTGCCTTGGCTCTATGAGACACCTGGAATGGGAGGCAGGCTGCCCAGGCATCCATCCTTAGAACCCTGCTCTGGATAACTTCCTTATGGCATGTCCTGGAGCCATCCACCGGTCTCACCTGTCCCACAGAAGGAATCATTGCGGTTTGGAGCATCTCACAATTCAAATCGTGGGAAAAACTCCAGGTCCTCGTGACACCCTCCCATTCATGAAGGGGCCATCATGGACAGAAACTCCGACCTAAGCCAACGTCTGATCCTAGCTCTGTCTTCAGGTATACGGGATCTCGAATCATCTCTGCAGAGGGTGCCTGCCGTCCCTTCACCCCAAAATCTAAGTCTGGCTTGTGTTCTCAGAATTTTTTCCTCACACCCCTGGCCCACAAGCCTTCCAGTTTGGGAATTCTGGAGCCAGTATGTGACACTGTGTCTTCCCTCCAGAAGAAAAACGTTGCCCTCTGGGGCTACCCAGTAACCACAAATTAGTACCATCCTGCACGAAACTCGACTGCACCCCAATGATACAGTCTAGCCTGGGCACTAATTCCCTGTCTGCCACAGCCTGAGCCTGCACCTCCCAACCCACACTCAACAGCAGGCCGAACACTGAGCACATCAGACACACCATGGCCTTAGGGCTTCATCTCTTCCCAACCTCAGTTTTCAGGCTTCAGAACCCAGACCTTAAATCCAATCATAGTCCAGGAGTGAAAGTGTGGCAGAAATTAGAACTCCTTCTTCCCCATGGCCAGAAAACTTGTGGTTGCCATATTGTGCAACGTTCAGTGTAGGAGAAACCAGCATGGTACATTAGGCCACCCCCTGACTTGAGGGGCTCCTTGGGCACAAAAACACATTGTGAAACTCAGTGTGAGACCTATCCTCAAGGAAGGCCTCTCAGTGTCTGGACCAAGAGCCCACATATGGGGCTTGCCATGTTCTTAGGTCCCAATGTTAACTAGAGGTCTGGTTGTCCAGTTGCCCCAACCCACGACTCTGCTCTGGAATCCCTCTTTTGGTGATCCACCTGAGGTAAAAAAAAAAAAAAACAAAAAAAAAAATAAACAAAAAAACCAGAAAGGCCTCCTCCCTTCCCACAGAATGAACCCAAACTCTTGGGATCAGGTCAAATCCCCAGAAAGGGAGCCTCATCATTGGCCCATGTGGACACCCCGACATTCCATGGCAATCGGTGACACATTTCCAGAAAAAAAAAAAAAAAAGCATGAGCAAGCATCTCACATCGCCCTTTGTTCATATCCCGAAGAGTTCTCCTCACGGTCTATAGATCGGGCCGGCCATACCTACATCCCCCAACCTAAGTGGAGTTTCTGTTTTCAGACTTTTGTCCAAATAGCCCTGGACCACACACGCTCCACACTTGGGTCCCTGGAGCCACACCTCAGGACTGTGCTTCCCTTTCAAGGGAATTCTTCCCATTCCATTGGCCACAACCTTGCAAATGAGAAAAAACCTCCAAAGTCACCGAGGCCATCCCATTAGTGTAGGCCGCCCAGGACAAACAGGGGTGATCTCAAACCAGCTGAGCAACTACCTCCACTCAGACAACAGATGTCCCAGAGAAGAATATTGAACCGGTCAGGCCCCTAGGCCCTAATCAGATCCATTGCTTTGGTTTCCAGGCATCTCTCCTCAGAGGCCTCGTTTCCAATACCAGCATATGGTGGTTTCCTGAGGCACCATTAAAAACAAATCTCGTCTCCCCATGGAAAACTTGCTCATTGGAGCTTTGTCATAACCTCTGGTTAGGAGAATCCTTCAGGGCCCTGGTGCCACTGCCCCATACCAAGGTCTCCATGGACTCAAACCAACATTAAGACCATCCTCAGGAAGGTCCATTTAAACTCAGCCCCCTCAGTTGCTACCCCAAGACAGCAGATCAAACGTTTATTGTTGCTAGGAGACAATTGGAATGTGAGGCTGGCTGCCCAGGCATCCATACTTAGAACGCTTTTCTGGAAAAATACCTTATAAGACGTCCTGGAGCCATCCAACAAATCTTAATTGTCCCACAGAAGGAATTCTTGCGGTTTGGAGCATCTCACAACTCCAATAGTGGGAAAACCACCATGGCATCATAATGCCCCCCCTTCCTGAGGGGCGCACATGGGCAGAAACTCAAACCTGAGCCAAAGTCTGAACCTCGACCTGACTTCAGACGCATGAGATCTCAATTCCGCTCTGCAGAGTGTGCCTGCCATGTCCTTGCCCTGAAACCTAAGCCTAGCTTGTGTTCTCAGACTTCTGTCCTCACTCTCCTGGCCCACAATCCCTCCAGTTTGGGAATTCCGAAGCCACAATGCAGCACTCTGCCTGCCCTCCAGAAGAAATACTTTGCCCTATGCTGCTAATAAGAAACACCAAATGATTTTCTAATGCATGCCACTCGATTTTAAAGCAATTATACAGCCCACCCTGTATACTAATGCCCTGTCTGGCACAGCCTGAGACAAGACATCCCAAACGACACCCAGACAGCTGGCCCCAACCTGGACACATAGGACCCGCTATGGCTGTAGGTCGTCATCTGTTCCCAACCTCGGTTTTCAGGTTTCAGAACCTAGACCTTATCTCCAATCACTGCCCAAGGGTGAACGTGATGCAGAAATTAGAATTCCTCCTTCCCCATGGCCGGAAACCTTGTGGTTGGCATGTTGTCCAACGTTCAATGTGGGAAAACCTGCATTGTCCGAAAGGACACGCCAGTGCTTGAGGGCCGCCTAGGGCACAGACATGCATTTTGACCTGCAGCGTGAGTCCCGTATTAAAGTAACGCCTCTCAGTGGCTGGACCAAGATCCTGCATATGGGGCTTGTCATATCCATAGGCCCCCAAACTTAACCAGAGGGCGAGTATTCCAGTTGTCAATACCCACTGCTATGCTCTAGAATCCCTCTACTGGGGGAAAACATGAAGCAGAAAACAGGAAACTTCCCTTCCCACAAAATGACCCCAAACTTTTGGGGGCTGGACAAACTACCCGAGAGGGAGACTTCTACGACCCATGAGGCAACTCCTACATTAAACGGCCATTGTGGACAAAACATCCAGAGACAAAAGCCTGAGCGACTGCCTCCCTCTCACCCTTCTTTCATATCCAGAGGAGCTCCCCTCATGGGCTGTAGATCAGGCCTGCCGTAACCTCGGCCCCAAACCTGAGCTGAGTTAGGGTTTTTGGATGTCTGTCTGCACAGCCATGGCCCACACAGCCTCCAGGCTGGGGTCTCTGGAGCCACACCACAGAACTGTGCCTGCTCTCTCCTAAGAAACTGCCCATTCCATTGGCCACAACTCTACAAAATAGTAGAAACCTCAAGGTCCCCAAGGACATCCCACTACCGCAAGCCGCACTGGACAAATAGGGGCATTATGACACAAGCTGAGCAACTACTACCTCCATGCAGACACACAGACAGATATCCGCAGAGACAGAAGATTGAACCAGACAGGCCCCTAGGCCCTATTATGAACTCTTGCTTTGGTGTCAAGGTATCACTCCTCAGAGGCCTGGGTTCGAAGACCAGCATACGGGGCTTTCCTGAGGCACCAGACAGAAGACCTCTCATCTCCACATGGGAAGCTTCCTTGTTGGAGTTGTGTCAAGCCCTTCGGGTGGGAGAATCCTGCAGAGTCCCTTAGCTACTGCCACATTCCAAGGTCTCCATGGCCACCAACCCACATTATGACTCATCCTCAGGAGAGTCCATTTAAACTCAGCCATCTGGGTAGCTCACCCAAGAGCCCGCAGATTAAGCGTGCCTTGTCTCGACCGGGCAATGGGAAGGTGAGTTGGCGTGTCTCGGCATCCATTCTTAGGCCCCTGCTCTCGAGTCTTTCTGTATGGGGCATCCTGGAACCATCCAATAGTACTCGACTCTCCTGAAGAAGGAAACTTTGAAGTTTGGAGCAGCTCACAACTCCCAGCGTAGGGAAACTTCCCTGGCCTCATGACGCCCCCACCCCCTTCAGGAAGGGGCCGTCATGGACACAAACTCCAGCTTGAGGCAACATCTGATACTCGCCCTGACCTCACCTGCAGGAGATCTCGATTCAGCCTCTGCAGAGTGGGCCTGCCATGCTCTTGGCCCCAAAACTCGTGCTAGCTTGTGTTTTCAGACTTCCTTCCTCACAATCCTGGCCACACCCCTCCAGTTTGGCAATTCCGGAGACGCAATGCAGCACTCTGCCTGCCCTCCAGAAGAAAAATGTTGCCCTATACGGCTAACCGGAAATGCCAAATGAGTAACAACCTGCATGCCACTCGACCATACCCCAATTATACAGTCTAGCCTGTGCACTAAAGCCCTGTCTGACACAGCCTGAGGGCAGACCTCCAGTCCAACACCCAGAAAGCTGGCCGTACACAGAGCATATCACACCCGCAATGGCTTTAGGCCATCATCTCTACCCAACTTCAGTTTTCACCTTCAGAACCTAGACCTTATCTCCACTCACTGCTCTGGAATGAATGTGATGCAAGAATAAGAACTTCTCCTTCGCCTTGGCAAGTAACCTAGTGGTTGGCATGTTGTCCAATGTTTATTGTAGGAGAAAGCAGCATGGACTATGAGGCCCCACCTAACCCTGAGGGCCACAATATGCACAAACACACATTGTGACCCTCAGCGTGAGCCCTATCCTCATGTAAAGCCTCTTAGTGACTGGAACAACAGCCCACATATGGGGCTTGCCAAGCCTCTAGTCCCCCAATCTCAACCAGAGTTCGAGATGACTAGTCACCCCTACTCAGGTCTCTACTCTAGAATAACATTTTGGTGGGACACCTGAGGTAAAAAAAAAAAAAAATACAGAAAGGACTCTTCCCATCCACAGAATGATCCCAACCCCTTGGGATCAGGCCATATCACCAGAGAAAGAATTGTCCATGGCCCTTGAGGACATCCCGACATTCCACGGCCACCGTTGACACAAAATCCAGAGACAAAAGCCTGAGCAATCGCCACATACTCGCCCTTTGTTCATAGCCCGGAAAATTCTCACGTTCTTTAGATCGAGCCTTCATACATACATCCCCAAACCTAAGCTGAGTTTGTGTTTTCAGACTTCTGTCCCCACAGGCCTGGCCCACACACCATCCAAGCTGGGGCCCCTGGAGCCACACCTCAGGACTGTGGCTTCCCTCTCCAGGGGAATTCTGCCATTTCCATTGTCCACAACCCAATAGATTAGGAGAATCCTCCGAACTCCCCGAGGCCATCCGAATAGTGTTGGCTGCCCAGGACACACTGGGATGATCTTTCACAACTTAGGAAACTACCTCCACTCAGACCCAGAGACAGATATCCCCATAGAATAAGATTGAACTGGACAGGCACTTAGGCCCTAATCAGATCCATTGCTTTTGATTCCAGTCATCTCTCCTCAGAGGCCTGGTTTCCAATACCAGCATATGGGAGATTCCTTAGGCACTCATCAAAACAATTCTCCTCTCTACATAGGAAACATACTCTTTAGAACTCCATCAAAACCTCCTGTTATGAACATCCCTCAAGGCCCCGGTTCAAGCACCCCATTCCAAGGTCTACATGGACACAAATGCACATTATGACCCATCCTCAACTCACCCATTTCAACACACCCGCCTCGGATGCTCCCGTAGATCCAGCCGATCGAACTTGCCTTGGCTCTATGAGACACCCGGAATGGGAGGCAGGCTGCCCAGGCATCCATCCTTAGAACCCTGCTCTGGATAACTTCCTTATGGGATGTCCTGGAGCCATCCAACAGGTCTCGACTGTCCCACAGAAGGAATCATTGCGGTTTGGAGCATCTCACAATTCCCATCGTGGGAAAACCTCCATGTCCTCGTGACACCGTCCCCTTCATGAAGGGGCCGTCATGGACAGAAACTTCGACCTAAGCCAACGTCTGATCCTAGCTCTGTCTTCAGGTATACAGGATATCAAATCATCTCTGCAGAGGGTGCCTGCCGTCCCCTCACCCCGAAATCTAAGTCTGGCTTGTGTTCTCAGAATTTTTTCCTCACACTCCTGGCCCACAAGCCTTCCAGTTTGGGAATTCTGGAGCCACTATGTGGCACTGTGTCTTCCCTCCAGAAGAAAAACGTTGCCCTCTGGGGCTACCCAGTAACCACAAATGAGTACCATCCTGCACGAAACTCGACTGCACCCCAATGATACAGTCTAGCCTGGGCACTAATTCCCTGTCTGCCACAGCCTGAGCCTGCACCTCCCAACCCACACTCAACAGCTGGCCGAACACTGAGCACATCAGACACACCATGGCCTTAGGTCTTCATCTCTTCCCAACCTCAGTTTTCAGGCTTCAGAACCTAGACCTTAAATCCAATCACAGTCCAGGAGTGAAAGTGTGGCAGAAATTAGAACTCCTTCTTCCCCATGGCCAGAAAACTTGTGGTTGCCATATTGTGCAACGTTCAGTGTAGGAGAAACCAGCATGGTACATTAGGCCACGCCCTGACTTGAGGGGCTCCTTGGGCACAAAAACACATTGTGAAACTCAGTGTGAGACCTATCCTCAAGGAAAGCCTCTCAGTGTCTGGACCAAGAGCCCACATATGGGGCTTGCCATGTTCTTAGGTCCCAATGTTAACCAGAGGTCTGGTTGTCCAGTTGCCCCAACCCACGACTCTGCTCTGGAATCCCTCTTTTCGTGGTCCACCTGAGGTAAAAAAACAAAAACAAAAACAAAAACAAAAAAAATAAACAAAAAAACAGAAAGGCCTCCTCCCTTCCCACAGAATGACCTCAAACTCTTGGGATCGGGTCAAATCCCCAGAAAGGGAGCCTCATCGATGGCCCATGAGGACACCCCGACATTCCATGGCAATCGGTGACACATTTCCAGAAAAAAAAAAAAAAAAAGCATGAGCAAGCATCTCACATCGCCCTTTGTTCATATCCCGAAGAGTTCTCCTCACGGTCTATAGATCGGGCCGGCCATACCTACATCCCCCAACCTAAGTGGAGTTTGTGTTTTCAGACTTTTGTCCAAATAGCCCTGGACCACACACGCTCCACACTTGGGTCCTTGGAGCCACACCTCAGGACTGTGCTTCCCTTTCAAGGGAATTCTTCCCATTCCATTGGCCACAACCTTGCAAATGAGGAAAAACCTCCAAAGTCACCGAGGCCATCCCAATAGTGTAGGCCGCCCAGGACAAACAGGGGTGATCTCAAACCAGCTGAGCAACTACCTCCACTCAGACAACAGATGTCCCCAGAGAAGAATATTGAACCGGACAGGCCCCTAGGCCCTAATCAGATCCATTGCTTTGGTTTCCAGGCATCTCTCCTCAGAGGCCTCGTTTCCAATACCAGCATATGGTGGTTTCCTGAGGCACCATTAAAAACAAATCTCGTCTCCCCATGGAAAACTTGCTCATTGGAGCTTTGTCATAACCTCTGGTTAGGAGAATCCTTCAGGGCCCTGGTGCCACTGCCCCATACCAAGGTCTCCATGGACTCAAACCAACGTTAAGACCATTCTCAGGAAGGTCCATTTCAACTCAGCCCCCTCTGTTACTACCCCAAGACAGCAGATCAAACCTTGCTTGTTGCTAGGAGACAATTGGAATGTGAGGCTGGCTACCCTGGCATCCATACTTAGAACCCTGTTCTGGAAAAATACCTTATAAGACGTCCTGGAGCCATCCAACAAATCTTAATTGTCCCACAGAAGGAATCCTTGTGGTGTGGAGCATCTCACAACTCCAATAGTGGGAAAACCCCCATGGCCTCATAATGCCCCCCTTCCTGAAGGGGCCCACATGGACAGAAACTCAAACCTGAGCCAAAGTCTGAAGCTGGACCTGACTTCAGACGCATGAAATCTCAATTCAGCTCTGCAGAGTGTGCCTGCCATGTCCTTGCCCCGAAACCTAAGCCTAGCTTGTGTTCTCAGACTTCCGTCCTCACTCTCCTGGCCCACAAGCCCTCCAGTTTGAGAATTCCGAAGCCACAATGCAGCACTCTGCCTGCCCTCCAGAAGAAAAACTTTGCCCTATGCTGCTAATAAGAAACCCCAAATGATTTTCTAATGCATGCCACTCGATTGTAAAGCAATTATACAGCCCACCCTGTATTCTAATGCCCTGTCTGGCACAGCCTGAGACAAGACATCCCAAACGACACCCAGACAGCTGGCCCCAACCTGGACACATAGGACCCGCTATGGCTGTAGGTCGTCATCTCTTCCCAACCTCGGTTTTCAGGTTTCAGAACCTAGACCTTACCTCCAATCACTGCCCAGGGGTGAACGTGATGCAGAAATTAGAATTCCTCCTTCCCCATGGCCAGAAACCTTGTGGTTGACATGTTGTCCAACGTTCTATGTGGGAAAACCTACATTGTCCGAAAGGCCACTCCAGTGCTTGAGGGCCGCCTAGGGCACAGACATGCATTGTGACCTGCAGCGTGAGTCCCGTATTAAAGTAACGCCTCTCAGTGGCTGGACCAAGATCCTGCATATGGGGCTTGTCATATCCATAGGCCCCCAGCCTTAACCAGAGGGCGAGTATTCCAGTTGTCAGTACCCACTGCTATGCTCTAGAATCCCTCTACTGAGGGGACACATGAGGCAGAAAACCGGACACTTCCCTTCCCACAGAATGACCCCAAACACTTGGCGGCTGGACAAACTACCAGAGAGGGAGACTTCTACGACCCATGAGGCCACTCCTACATTAAACGGACATTGTGGACAAAACATCCAGAGACAAAAGCCTGAGCGACTGCCTCCCTCTCACCCTTCTTTCATATCCAGAGGAGCTCCCCTCATGGACTGTAGATCAGGCCTGCCGTAACCTCGGCCCCAAACCTGAGCTGAGTTAGGGTTTTTAGATGTCTGTCTGCACAGCCATGGCCCACACAGCCTCCAGGCTGGGGTCTCTGGAGCCACACCACAGAACTGTGCCTGCTCTCTCCTAAGAAACTGCCCATTCCATTGGCCACAACTCTACAAAATAGTAGAAACCTCAAGGTCCCCAAGGACATCCCACTACCGCAAGCCGCACTGGACAAATAGGGGCATTATGACACAAGCTGAGCAACTACTACCTCCATGCAGACACACAGACAGATATCCGCAGAGACAGAAGATTGAACCAGACAGGGCCCTAGGCCCTATTATGAACTCTTGCTTTGGTGTCAAGGTATCACTCCTCAGAGGCCTGGGTTCGAAGACCAGCATACGGGGCTTTCCTGAGGCACCAGACAGAAGACCTCTCATCTCCACATGGGAAGCTTCCTTGTTGGAGTTGTGTCAAGCCCTTCGGGTTGGAGAATCCTGCAGAGTCCCTTAGCTACTGCCACATTCCAAGGTCTCCATGGCCACCAACCCACATTATGACTCATCCTCAGGAGAGTCCATTTAAACTCAGCCTTCTGGGTAGCTCACCCAAGAGCCCACAGATTGAGCGTGCCTTCTCTCGACCAGGCAATGGGAAGGTGAGTTGGCGTTTCTCGGCATCCATGCTTAGGCCCCTGCTCTCGAGTCTTTCTGTATGGGGCATCCTGGAACCATCCAATAGTACTCGACTGTCCTGAAGAAGGAAACTTTGAAGTTTGGAGCAGCTCACAACTCCCAGCGTAGGGAAACATCCCTGGCCTCATGACGTCCCCACCCCCTTCAGGAAGGGGCCGTCATGGACACAAATTCCAGCTTGAGGCAACATCTGATACTCGCCCTGACCTCACCTGCAGGAGATCTCGATTCAGCCTCTGCAGAGTGGGCCTGCCATGCTCTTGGCCCCAAAACTCGTGCTAGCTTGTGTTTTCAGACTTCCTTCCTCACAATCCTGGCCACACCCCTCCAGTTTGGCAATTCCGGAGACGCAATGCAGCACTCTGCCTGCCCTCCAGAAGAAAAATGTTGCCCTATAGGGCTAACCGGAAACGCCAAATGAGTAACAACCTGCATGCCACTCGACCATACCCCAATTATACAGTCTAGCCTGTGCACTAAAGCCCTGTCTGACACAGCCTGAGGGCAGACCTCCAGTCCAACACCCAGAATGCTGGCCGTACACAGAGCATATCACACCCGCAATGGCTTTAGGCCATCATCTCTACCCAACCTCAGTTTTCACCTTCAGAACCTAGACCTTATCTCCACTCACTGCTCTGGAATGAATGTGATGCAAGAATCAGAACTTCTCCTTCGCCTTGGCAAGTAACCTAGTGGTTGGCATGTTGTCCAATGTTTATTGTAGGAGAAAGCAGCATGGACTATGAGGCCCCACCTAACCCTGAGGGCCACAATATGCACAAACACACATTGTGACTCTCAGCGTGAGCCCTATCCTCATGTAAAGCCTCTTAGTGACTGGAACAACAGCCCACATATGGGGCTTGCCAAGCCTCTAGTCCCCCAATCTCAACCAGAGTTCGAGATGACTAGTCACCCCTACTCAGGGCTCTACTCTGGAATCCCATTTTGGTGGGACACCTGAGGTAAAAAAAAAAAAAAAAATACAGAAAGGACTCTTCCCATCCACAGAATGATCCCAACCCCTTGGGATCAGGCCATATCACCAGAGAAAGAATTGTCCATGGCCCTTGAGGACATCCCGACATTCCACGGCCACCGTTTACACAAAATCCAGAGACAAAAGCCTGAGCAATCGCCACATACTCGCCCTTTGTTCATAGCCCGGAAAATTCTCACGTTCTGTAGATCGAGCCTTCATACATACATCCCCAAACCTAAGCTGAGTTTGTGTTTTCAGACTTCTGTCCCCACAGGCCTGGCCCACACACCATCCAAGCTGGGGCCCTTGGAGCCACACCTCAGGACTGTGGCTTCCCTCTCCAGGGGAATTCTGCCATTTCCATTGTCCACAACCCAATAGATTAGGAGAATCCTCCGAACTCCCCGAGGCCATCCGAATAGTGTTGGCTGCCCAGGACACACTGGGATGATCTTTCACAACTTAGGAAACTACCTCCACTCAGACCCAGAGACAGATATCCCCATAGAATAAGATTGAACTGGACAGGCACTTAGGCCCTAATCAGATCCATTGCTTTTGATTCCAGTCATCTCTCCTCAGAGGCCTGGTTTCCAATACCAGCATATGGGAGATTCCTTAGGCACTCATCAAAACAATTCTCCTCTCTACATAGGAAACATACTCTTTAGAACTCCATCAAAACCTCCTGTTATGAACATCCCTCAAGGCCCCGGTTCAAGCACCCCATTCCAAGGTCTACATGGACACAAATGCACATTATGACCCATCCTCAACTCACCCATTTCAACACACCCGCCTCGGATGCTCCCGTAGATCCAGCCGATCGAACTTGCCTTGGCTCTATGAGACACCCGGAATGGGAGGCAGGCTGCCCAGGCATCCATCCTTAGAACCCTGCTCTGGATAACTTCCTTATGGGATGTCCTGGAGCCATCCAACAGGTCTCGACTGTCCCACAGAAGGAATCATTGCGGTTTGGAGCATCTCACAATTCCCATCGTGGGAAAACCTCCATGTCCTCGTGACACCGTCCCCTTCATGAAGGGGCCGTCATGGACAGAAACTTCGACCTAAGCCAACGTCTGATCCTAGCTCTGTCTTCAGGTATACAGGATATCAAATCATCTCTGCAGAGGGTGCCTGCCGTCCCCTCACCCCGAAATCTAAGTCTGGCTTGTGTTCTCAGAATTTTTTCCTCACACTCCTGGCCCACAAGCCTTCCAGTTTGGGAATTCTGGAGCCACTATGTGGCACTGTGTCTTCCCTCCAGAAGAAAAACGTTGCCCTCTGGGGCTACCCAGTAACCACAAATGAGTACCATCCTGCACGAAACTCGACTGCACCCCAATGATACAGTCTAGCCTGGGCACTAATTCCCTGTCTGCCACAGCCTGAGCCTGCACCTCCCAACCCACACTCAACAGCTGGCCGAACACTGAGCACATCAGACACACCATGGCCTTAGGTCTTCATCTCTTCCCAACCTCAGTTTTCAGGCTTCAGAACCTAGACCTTAAATCCAATCACAGTCCAGGAGTGAAAGTGTGGCAGAAATTAGAACTCCTTCTTCCCCATGGCCAGAAAACTTGTGGTTGCCATATTGTGCAACGTTCAGTGTAGGAGAAACCAGCATGGTACATTAGGCCACGCCCTGACTTGAGGGGCTCCTTGGGCACAAAAACACATTGTGAAACTCAGTGTGAGACCTATCCTCAAGGAAAGCCTCTCAGTGTCTGGACCAAGAGCCCACATATGGGGCTTGCCATGTTCTTAGGTCCCAATGTTAACCAGAGGTCTGGTTGTCCAGTTGCCCCAACCCACGACTCTGCTCTGGAATCCCTCTTTTCGTGGTCCACCTGAGGTAAAAAAAAAAAAACAAAAACAAAAACAAAAAAAATAAACAAAAAAACAGAAAGGCCTCCTCCCTTCCCACAGAATGACCTCAAACTCTTGGGATCAGGTCAAATCCCCAGAAAGGGAGCCTCATCGATGGCCCATGAGGACACCCCGACATTCCATGGCAATCGGTGACACATTTCCAGAAAAAAAAAAAAAAAAAAAAAGCATGAGCAAGCATCTCACATCGCCCTTTGTTCATATCCCGAAGAGTTCTCCTCACGGTCTATAGATCGGGCCGGCCATACCTACATCCCCCAACCTAAGTGGAGTTTGTGTTTTCAGACTTTTGTCCAAATAGCCCTGGACCACACACGCTCCACACTTGGGTCCTTGGAGCCACACCTCAGGACTGTGCTTCCCTTTCAAGGGAATTCTTCCCATTCCATTGGCCACAACCTTGCAAATGAGGAAAAACCTCCAAAGTCACCGAGGCCATCCCAATAGTGTAGGCCGCCCAGGACAAACAGGGGTGATCTCAAACCAGCTGAGCAACTACCTCCACTCAGACAACAGATGCCCCAGAGAAGAATATTGAACCGGACAGGCCCCTAGGCCCTAATCAGATCCATTGCTTTGGTTTCCAGGCATCTCTCCTCAGAGGCCTCGTTTCCAATACCAGCATATGGTGGTTTCCTGAGGCACCATTAAAAACAAATCTCGTCTCCCCATGGAAAACTTGCTCATTGGAGCTTTGTCATAACCTCTGGTTAGGAGAATCCTTCAGGGCCCTGGTGCCACTGCCCCATACCAAGGTCTCCATGGACTCAAACCAACGTTAAGACCATTCTCAGGAAAGTCCATTTCAACAAAGCCCCCTCTGTTACTACCCCAAGACAGCAGATCAAACCTTGCTTGTTGCTAGGAGACAATTGGAATGTGAGGCTGGCTACCCTGGCATCCATACTTAGAACCCTGTTCTGGAAAAATACCTTATAAGACGTCCTGGAGCCATCCAACAAATCTTAATTGTCCCACAGAAGGAATCCTTGTGGTGTGGAGCATCTCACAACTCCAATAGTGGGAAAACCCCCATGGCCTCATAATGCCCCCCCTTCCTGAAGGGGCCCACATGGACAGAAACTCAAACCTGAGCCAAAGTCTGAAGCTGGACCTGACTTCAGACGCATGAAATCTCAATTCAGCTCTGCAGAGTGTGCCTGCCATGTCCTTGCCCCGAAACCTAAGCCTAGCTTGTGTTCTCAGACTTCCGTCCTCACTCTCCTGGCCCACAAGCCCTCCAGTTTGGGAATTCCGAAGCCACAATGCAGCACTCTGCCTGCCCTCCAGAAGAAAAACTTTGCCCTATGCTGCTAATAAGAAACCCCAAATGATTTTCTAATGCATGCCACTCGATTGTAAAGCAATTATACAGCCCACCCTGTATTCTAATGCCCTGTCTGGCACAGCCTGAGACAAGACATCCCAAACGACACCCAGACAGCTGGCCCCAACCTGGACACATAGGACCCGCTATGGCTGTAGGTCGTCATCTCTTCCCAACCTCGGTTTTCAGGTTTCAGAACCTAGACCTTATCTCCAATCACTGCCCAGGGGTGAACGTGATGCAGAAATTAGAATTCCTCCTTCCCCATGGCCAGAAACCTTGTGGTTGACATGTTGTCCAACGTTCTATGTGGGAAAACCTACATTGTCCGAAAGGCCACGCCAGTGCTTGAGGGCCGCCTAGGGCACAGACATGCATTGTGACCTGCAGAGTGAGTCCCGTATTAAAGTAACGCCTCTCATTGGCTGGACCAAGATCCTGAATATGGGGCTTGTCATATCCATAGGCCCCCAGGCTTAACCAGAGGGCGAGTATTCCAGTTGTCAGTACCCACTGCTATGCTCTAGAATCCCTCTACTGAGGGGACACATGAGGCAGAAACCCGGACACTTCCCTTCCCACAGAATGACCCCAAACACTTGGCGGCTGGACAAACTACCAGAGAGGGAGACTTCTACGACCCATGAGGCAACTCCTACATTAAACGGACATTGTGGACAAAACATCCAGAGACAAAAGCCTGAGCGACTGCCTCCCTCTCACCCTTCTTTCATATCCAGAGGAGCTCCCCTCATGGGCTGTAGATCAGGCCTGCCGTAACCTCGGCCCCAAACCTGAGCTGAGTTAGGGTTTTTGGATGTCTGTCTGCACAGCCATGGCCCACACAGCCTCCAGGCTGGGGTCTCTGGAGCCACACCACAGAACTGTGCCTGCTCTCTCCTAAGAAACTGCCCATTCCATTGGCCACAACTCTACAAAATAGTAGAAACCTCAAGGTCCCCAAGGACATCCCACTACCGCAAGCCGCACTGGACAAATAGGGGCATTATGACACAAGCTGAGCAACTACTACCTCCATGCAGACACACAGACAGATATCCGCAGAGACAGAAGATTGAACCAGACAGGCCCCTAGGCCCTATTATGAACTCTTGCTTTGGTGTCCAGGTATCACTCCTCAGAGGCCTGGGTTCGAAGACCAGCATACGGGGCTTTCCTGAGGCACCAGACATAAGACCTCTCATCTCCACATGGGAAGCTTCCTTGTTGGAGTTGTGTCAAGCCCTTCGGGTTGGAGAATCCTGCAGAGTCCCTTAGCTACTGCCACATTCCAAGGTCTCCATGGCCACCAACCCACATTATGACTCATCCTCAGGAGAGTCCATTTAAACTCAGCCTTCTGGGTAGCTCACCCAAGTGCCCACAGATTGAGCGTGCCTTCTCTCGACCAGGCAATGGGAAGGTGAGTTGGCGTTTCTCGGCATCCATGCTTAGGCCCCTGCTCTCGAGTCTTTTGTATGGGGCATCCTGGAACCATCCAATAGTACTAGACTGTCCTGAAGAAGGAAACTTTGAAGTTTGGAGCAGCTCACAACTCCCAGCGTAGGGAAACATCCCTGGCCTCATGACGTCCCCACCCCCTTCAGGAAGGGGCCGTCATGGACACAAACTCCAGCTTGAGGCAACATCTGATACTCGCCCTGACCTCACCTGCAGGAGATCTCGATTCAGCCTCTGCAGAGTGGGCCTGCCATGCTCTTGGCCCCAAAACTCGTGCTAGCTTGTGTTTTCAGACTTCCTTCCTCACAATCCTGGCCACACCCCTCCAGTTTGGCAATTCCGGAGACGCAATGCAGCACTCTGCCTGCCCTCCAGAAGAAAAATGTTGCCCTATAGGGCTAACCGGAAACGCCAAATGAGTAACAACCTGCATGCCACTCGACCATACCCCAATTATACAGTCTAGCCTGTGCACTAAAGCCCTGTCTGACACAGCCTGAGGGCAGACCTCCAGTCCAACACCCAGAAAGCTGGCCGTACACAGAGCATATCACACCCGCAATGGCTTTAGGCCATCATCTCTACCCAACCTCAGTTTTCACCTTCAGAACCTCGACCTTATCTCCACTCACTGCTCTGGAATGAATGTGATGCAAGAATCAGAACTTCTCCTTCGCCTTGGCAAGTAACCTAGTGGTTGGCATGTTGTCCAATGTTTATTGTAGGAGAAAGCAGCATGGACTATGAGGCCCCACCTAACCCTGAGGGCCACAATATGCACAAACACACATTGTGACCCTCAGCGTGAGCCCTATCCTCATGTAAAGCCTCTTAGTGACTGGAACAACAGCCCACATATGGGGCTTGCCAAGCCTCTAGTCCCCCAATCTCAACCAGAGTTCGAGATGACTAGTCACCCCTACTCAGGGCTCTACTCTGGAATCCCATTTTGGTGGGACACCTGAGGTAAAAAAAAAAAAAAATACAGAAAGGACTCTTCCCATCCACAGAATGATCCCAACCCCTTGGGATCAGGCCATATCACCAGAGAAAGAATTGTCCATGGCCCTTGAGGACATCCCGACATTCCACGGCCACCGTTGACACAAAATCCAGAGACAAAAGCCTGAGCAATCGCCACATACTCGCCCTTTGTTCATAGCCCGGAAAATTCTCACGTTCTTTAGATCGAGCCTTCATACATACATCCCCAAACCTAAGCTGAGTTTGTGTTTTCAGACTTCTGTCCCCACAGGCCTGGCCCACACACCATCCAAGCTGGGGCCCCTGGAGCCACACCTCAGGACTGTGGCTTCCCT